>NC_056737.1:1726378574-1726508574 GCF_019279795.1 Protopterus annectens | reverse complement strand
AACCTGCCTACTACTGCTTAAATGGCCTTACTCCCACTTATCACCCGTGCTAATTTCTTTAAAAGAAAAGAAAAAGGGTAGATAGGAAAGTGGTGAAAAAGGGGCACAAAGAGGGACAGACAGTAGGGAAAATAGCTACAGATGTGCAGGACAGGTGTAGGGAAGGTCCATAGCTGCCTATTTCTTCTACAGCAACAGCTGTGCTTATACACTGCTTTGGAGGTAGATTTGGACACTCATTCCCCTGAGAGAGGGGTGAAGACAACAATAACATGTTGTTAAGCCAGTTAGACCAGATTACATGTGTCCAGTGGACATGTGTGCAAAATGGACAGCTATTTATGGGGCGAGATTTTTTGGGGGGAACAGATTGTCCTTTTTTTTTAAGGTGAGAGTGGAATGTTGGGGAAGGATAGTAGGTATATTTGAGGAGGTAAGTTGGGTAGGATGACAGACATGACAGCATACAGGGGCGGTATATGACACATGTGGCAGGTAAACACCTTGGATTGGGAGGGGTGTTTGGAAGTCAGAAGCCGATGAGCCCCAAAATGGAAATAGTGGGACTGAGGTCCCCACCCATGGGCAACCACTACTGCACCTTCATGGCCCCAAAGGTGGCTGTGCTGGGGGCTGTGTAGGAGGGGCAGGCTGACCATCTAGATGCACCATACAGCCCTCAAGTTGGTGTAGCTGATCTCCGAACTCCCTGTGGATCTCGCTATGCACCAGACCCCGGACCTGATGATGGGTGACAATTTCCTGTCCGTGCCTGCTCTTGGCAGGGGGTGAGCCCCATCCCCTGAGGCAGCTCCACCCAAAGGTGGTGCAGGGGCAGTGGACAAGGAGGTCCCGGGGTGGGCCCCAGACATGCTGGTGCCAGGTGCCATGGCCAGATGAGGTGGGTGAGGTGGCTCCGCTGGGACCAGCCTTCCCAAACGTGCTATGGTGTTTCATTTTTAAAACATATGTGAGTTAGTAATTGTCAACACATTCCAGGATTAGGTTTAACAGCATGCATAGATATTCTCATTAACCCAAAATACCAGATATGGAACAGTTGCATAACAAACAGAACACATGCATATATGGAACCACAGTGGCCATTTAACAGCATGCAGGTACATTGATGGCAGCATGCCATCAATGTGGGAGTATTTCAACATGGCATATACATAGAAACACATTTCAATATTTATCAAACAATAGGACGTATGTCCCAGCAGTAGATTTAATTGTACACATACCCATTGAGTTGTGTATTTAGATTATTGTTGCAGATATGGTGGCGGGAGAGAAAGGTGTCAGTTAACAACTTGTATATCCCTGTAGTTCTCAATACTTTTTAGTCAGTGCTGTAATCTGTACCTGACAGATATTATTACACTACCCTATGGCCATAGTTTGGACAGTGGTATGTTTGCAGACAACTATATACGTGAACTGTGTTTTACCTGCAGTATACACCTCTTACCTGGTATACCCGTGGAAGTATTGTTTGTTAACACTACCTGACTGTTTCTAAGTATATTCCCCAGATTTCAGGTTGATGTTGTGCACATACCTCTAAATCTCTTATTGCACACACTCTGGGCAAGTCTTGACAGCATGCAAGTGAAACTGGGACATTTTTTGACAATTGCCCTCATAAACCTTTAGTGAGTTGCTACAATGGCAGGTTTGTTTTCATATAAATTTTCTGATTATTTACAGGTCTGACAGTCAGTTATATGTCACTAAATGCTGCCTAAATGTCAGAGATCATCACACTGATTTGTCAGGAGGACAGGGTAACAGGCAGCGGATATGGGCCAATTATCTGGACAGATCTGTAGAGTTGAGGGTTATGATTCTGCATACAGCTTACTACCACTCCCAGGATTCAAGCCATGGCTATGTCTGCTAAAAATAAACAGTGTACATTACAGCTGAGTGTGCTATTAAGATATTGCTGTGTATTTCTTTTCTGATTTCTGTCTATAAGTCTCCCATGGTTTTACAATCTGACCTTGTAATTACAACACTCTTACACAGGGTTTCCTAGACAGTTTTATTATGTAGCACAGTGTGGATGACAGTGATGAGTAATAACTTATTATTCAAAGAAACTGCAACACTAACAATGCCATACAATACCAGACTAAACAGTAACAGTCCAGGATTTCATTCTTTTATTCCCAGGCACAGTTTTCTTATCTGACAGACCTGTGGATGGAATGTTTGTTAACACTACTTGAATGTTGCCACACATGTTACTAGATTCCACGTTATTATTATGCACATACGTCTCACTCTGTTACTGCACACACTCTGGTCATAGCTTCACAACATGGGGGTAGAGATGAGACATACTTTGCATATTACTCTCATAAAATTTTGGTGAGTTGCTAGAGTGACAGGTCTGTTCTTATAGATATATTTCTGGCAGTTATGAGGTCTGACAATCAGCTGTATGTCATTATTTGCTGGCTAAACTTCTGGGATCATCCCACTGATTTGCCAGGGGGACAGGGTGACAGGCAGGAAAATTAAGCCAATTATCTGACAATATCTGTACAGTTGAGGGGTATGTTTCTGCATACAGCTTACTACCACTCTCAGGATTCGAACCATGGCTGTGTGTGCTAAAAATGCCACAGTTTACATCTCAGTTGAGTGTGCTATTTGGCTTACGTTGTCTATCTTTTTACTGTTTTCTATCTAAGTCTGTCTCAGTTGTACAATATGATGTGATTACAACAGTCATAGACAGACATTCCTACACATTTTATTTATGTAGCACAGTGTGCGTAACAGTGCTTAATACAACAGTACTATTAAGAGAATGCAACACTACATTACCTTATGATACCAGAGTAAACACAAGCAGTCCAGGAGTTAGACCTTTAATGCCAGGCTGTTACCATTTTATTTACACACAACCTATATGAGACTTTTCCTGCCATATTGTCTAATTTATTCAGTACATCCCATACACATTACAGGTTTTATACTGGCAATTAACTTTCTAATACTTTTAGATTTACTTCTTATGACAGTACACTCAAGATTATTACTAACCTGCCTCACAATGCAGCCTCTGCAGCCTACGAGCATGGGCTTCCTGATTCACAGCCTGCTCTGCTGCCACTGTCAAAGATGTAAGAGGAATATTTAACCATACCTATCCATAGTATAAATGAGCTGGCAATTATTAAACAGTTAGTAGAATGATACTTACACATGGCTGGGACATCACCCATCTGCCTAGCTTCTTGGATCCACTGATCCAAGAGCTCCCTCTTCCTCTGCTTCAGGTCGGCATAGTGATGCCTGACCTGTTCACCAGTTCGAGGGATGCCAGTGGCACTGGTTAGGTCATGGGTAAGACGGTCCCAAGCTTCTGCTTTATATTGGGAATCCTGGAACTGACCCTGCAGCAGTCTCTCTTCATGGTCTTTTACAAGGAGTCCTGCCATGACTTTGGACTCCTGGATTCCCCAGCTCTGCGCTCGGAAGCACGATCCTTCTCAGACACCAGCCATAGTGCCTACCGGAGGAAGCTGCAACCAGTTATGAAATGTATTTCCACATGTGGGGTTTAAATAGGACCTATTTCCCACACTTTGCCATGATTAGATAGTTTTGAAAATGCTAATCTATGGGCAAACCTGCTTACCTAAGGTTGGTATTGCTTAAAGGGGTACACCAATGGGCAAATCGATTTAGCTGGGCTACGTATGGCTTACACCTAGTAAGCAGAGGTGTGCAATGCTTAGCGTCGCTTATTTTTAAATTTGCACATTATTTAATGTTTGGCATTGATTTATCATTCATTACATATCGTATATTTGTTTGGTATCCATGACTCATGTGTACGTACACTGTATAGGGTACTTGTGTTTATTGGGGTATTTCACCTCTTTATTACAATGACACCTCACATCTGGACTTAATGCAGTACTCTAGTTCACATATATATGTTATGTAGTAGGTTATACAACATAAAACTGTTCATAGATTCCTTTCACATATAAATTGTGATTTTGCTATAGTGAGGATCTGTTTGGGTATACCTCAAGTTTTATGTATAGGTGTGATGGCTTACTAGTTAACTGCTGTGACTATAGTGTACAGAGTGCTGGGTTCAAGGCCTGTTTATTTTGTTGCTGGGCAGAACAGGACCTGTTGGATACAGAGTGATTAAGGCACTTTTAAGCAGTTGTAAGCGGGTCTGAGTGGGTTTGCACGATGGTAAGCAATGCTAACTTCCGGTTAAATATGCTTACAGAGAGTTAGCTTCAAAATTGCTTAACCTGTGTGCACATTGCTTATCCCCACACAAACACACTTAAACCCGCTTACTACTGCTTAGTGCTTACTTCCGCTTAGCCCCGCAGTAATTTAGAAAGAAATGAAACATGGGTCTTGGGAAAGTGGTAGATTTGGACACTCTATGGATTTATCATTCATTACACATTATAACTTTGTCTAGTATCCCTGATTCAAGTGTACATATGTTGTGTTTATCTGTGGATTTTACCACATTATTACAATGACACATCACATCTGCACTTAATGCAGTACTCCAGTTCACAAATATATGTTATTTAGTAGGTTATACAGCAAAAACATGTTCATATATTGCTTTCACATGGAAAATGGAACTACTACAGTGAGGATCAAACCTGAAATGACTGCTCATAAAGCAAACACTCTGACCACTACACTATTGCAGTACTGCTTCAACAGAATGTATTTTGCTATTTATCTTCTTGTGCTATTTAAGCTACAGTTTGCATAGCTAAGCAATGAGAAAACCTGCACACCTACGGTTAAATGTAATCTGTTTGAGAAAAAAAAATTCTCTACTGTTATTTTCTGTAGGAAGGGACATATTACACTTATTGCTTTGGACTCCTGCATGCGTCTACACATTTGGCAGACATCCTAGCAACTCCACATACCTCTCAACCTCGTCATGCAAAATATCTGGACAAAGCTTGACAAAATGAGATACAACTAGGGGCATATTTTAAATATTGCTCTTATAAACTTAGGTAAGTTGCTAGAGTAACAGGATTTCTTTTAATATAATGTTTCTGACGGATTTGGTGTCTGAAACTCAAATGTATGCCATTATTTAATGACTTCATTCCTGACATCATCCCAATGATTTTCCAGGACAAATGGGGTACAGGCCAACCATATGAGTGAAAAATCTGGACATTCTGCAAAGATCTGTACAGTTGGGAGGTATGCACCCCTATATGAGTGTTCTCGCTCATTGTAATTGCCGAACGGCAATTCTTGAGTGCAGGGGCATGTGTATTGTGAGAGCTCTGCTCTCAGACACACCTCCTGCACTTGTCCATGCTCCATGTCCGTTTAGGAGCAGAGTCACGTGCCTTCATTATTATGCATGGCGCACTGCCATGCTGATCTTAAATGGTTGTTTCCCTGCAGGAATAAGCTATTCCTGCACTGGATCTTACTGAATCCTGGGGAAGCTGTCTCCTACTGAAGAAATGAAAGAATAGATTTTTGCTTTGTTTGTTTAATCTGAAGAAGGAAACGCATCGTCGTCTCCGAAACACTAATAAAATTGTGTTAGTCAATTACACAAGGACATTTCATTATTCGTGATTATTAGGGATTATCTTAGAGCAGTTTCCTGGCTTCACCTCTTCGCGTTGTTTGCGTTAACAGTTTGTGAAGCTTTTTCGTTTGAAGAAATGAAAGAATAGTAGACTTCACTATTCAAAGTCAGAAAAATATCACATAATGCAGTATTCAAACAGCAACTTACATAAATGTACCAATATTCACCTGAGCAAGAATGTTAACATTGTTTTTAGCTCTAAATGTAAAAAATATTATTTCATCCTTTCTGATTCCACAGACATGAAGGGGAGTACATAAGATTACATTACTTCTTTTTTCTGACCCCACATTCAGTGGAATACTTTCTTGGAATCAAGAGAAAATTACATCAGCCCTTTCACATACAGAGAAAATAATAGAAAATGCAACACAATATTTCCCATTCAGCTATTAACTGTTTGACTAATTAACTTACCTGTATCTGGCCATCCTCTTTTATGTGCACTATAAATGCTTTTATGACCTGCTAGCTTCTTGACACAGGAGAAGCAAGAAGTTACATTTTAAATTTTAGTTATAAGTTTTATACATTTCCTTTCCATTCATAAACTTTATTTTAATTTATATCACACATTCACATGCCACTTGAAGAATAGATCAGTACTAGGCTAACTGTCTTGTAGGGCCATTTTAAACCTAGCCAATTAGCCCATGTGAGAATCAAACCCTGTACCTTACATCTGAAAAGCAAATACCTTAACCGTTATGCCACTCTCCCATCCCATATTGTGAGTTAAACATAGCTCAACTATATCTTGCAATGGTGACAAAAGTTTAAAATAAGAAAGCAAAAAATACAATACATTTTAAATCAGTTTTTTCTGCTCTGTACCCCAGTAACAGCAAAGTATACAGTACTGCAATGCAACTGTTGATAATTAGACACATTATTCTCCAAACACAATGGGAAAGTACACCATAAGGCATCAATATCATGTAATAACATTGTGAGGTCCAACATGCCTTTTAGACCAGTTGTCATCAGACTTAATAATGCAAAGCAATAAATATATATTACACAATTTATTTCCAAGAGCTAGAAATGAAAGTTGTGACAGTCAGAAAAATAGCCAGAGCCATTGTAATGTGGTTTGAAAAAAAGTCCAACAAAACCTGAATTCTAGAATTTGATGTAATTGAGAAGAGGAATTTGTCCATGATGTTAGATATGCTGGTGACACTCAAGTAGTTTACTTCTAGTGGTACACCAGGCCCAAGTTCAGTTGTGGAAGGCTTGATGGCCATCAGGACAGAAAATAAAAGAAATTACAAAAAAAGCACGTATTCCCTTTTTGTCTTGTATAAGCCTATGCATTTTTTGATTGTGTTATTAGTTGCTATCACCTATCACAAAGTAATCATCTAATATATTTGTAAAGGCCCAGTGCCCTTCTTATTATGAATATTTTGATAGGCCAGATAACAGACAGTAGAGTTTTCCATAGCAAATCAGTTTACAGTACAAAACATTTAAGCTGCAATAAGATAGTATTCTCCCTGTGGTGTGAAATGTTGTCTTATGTTCCCTTTACCATAAACAGTATAGTTTTCTTTAAGACTGTTTGCACCTAGGTTATCAGAATTATTTTTATCACTCATTGTCATGAAAACAGGGTTGTCATTTTACCCATAATCCCTAAGTCTTTGTAAATCTTTTTAGTGGCTATTATAGACAAATCATATAGAACTGCATGTATGCATACCCTAAAACTGAGTATGCATGCTTTTCTCACAAGCACAAATACACAAATACACAAACACTTAAGCTAGCTATTAATAAAATTTACAGATTTTGACTGGCTGACATCTCAACCCACCACTGTGCCCACTTAAAATACTTAAACTGGTTACCAATAAATTCCAGAGCTACACTACTGCTTAGGTCTCAACTGTTTAGGATAATCAAACCTTGCCAATGCCCCCTTATTAAAATTTCAGCTATTTATCAGATGTCAGAGTTATCAATAACACCTAATAGGCATAATTTTAAAACCACTATAAATGGAAGGGCATTCTCTGCACTCAGAACCACATTCCTGTCGAGATAAGGAAGCAAAATACATTGAGTCAGTTCTTTCAAACGAAGCAAATGATTTAAAGTTAATGGCTAAAACCAAGTACTTGAATTAAACCAACTTGTTATCTGGCTTTATTTACATAGATTTGGCATATCTCTGCTCAAAATATATAGAATTTAAATAATTTTGTAAAATACATATGCAAATATTGCACCTCTTTTAATCCTGTATGTACTGCTGTTAAGAGATATGTAAATACTGTACCTCTCTTAATTTGCATTTGCTGTTTTGTACTTATACTGATATTGTGATACTGTACCTGTTGTCAACACAATATATGCTGATATTAATTGTTCATAGTTTTAAAATTCTTTATTGTATTTTATATTTGTCTGACTGCAGTAGTTGCCTGAGTAATAGCTAAAACATGTCTTTAGATCAGTCTACTTACCTGGTAAAAAGTGAAATAAATAAATTAGATATGCCACCGACTTACCTTTGAATTAAATAAGATTCTTAACAGCAAAATGTGTTTCTCCTTCAGTTGACTGTGCTTTTTTGATGTCAACAAAACAGAAAGCAATACATGAACTTTTACATGCTGTTGCTTGATCTGCTAAGTTGGTGCTGTTATTATGACCTTAGTGTATATAAATTTCAATATTCCTTTAAATGGCCTGCTGCCACTGATTATCTTTTGTTGCTAATAAAACAAAATCATGTTACTGTGTCAATCCCCATTAGAACACAATAACATTGCCAAAAATTATTTAGAGTGCTGCAGGATTTTTTTTCCCTTAAACTAGCATTCTTAAAGCCTATTCTGAGTCATAATATCAATTGCAGACTTGCACAATCAGAGATTAATAAAGCCCTGCAGATATCATTGGATGACAATATGAACCTAATAAACAAACCATCTGTCCATCTTTATGCAGTTCACTTTCATGTTTCCCTGTAACTAGCTGAAATTCCTTCATGATACCTCATAAACCCATTAGTTGTTGTTGGAAAAAAGTTTCCACAAGTTCAACTGCTCCCAAACCTCCAGTAATGCTTCTGTGCCATGTTATAAATACAAGGAAATATAAGTAAAAAAATCAGTTGTGAACCTACTCTTAAAGAATCGGTTATATTTGCAGTAATAAAAAACAGAGAAGCAATTTACATAGCCATTCACATATGTGAGCTTTCCAAATGGCTAACCCCCCCCAAAAAAAAAAACATTTTTCTCCCAAAAAGCCAAACCCCCAAACTCACAACATTTAAAACAATGCAAAACATACACATCCCACACTGAATGATCACAAAAGAAAACAAGCAGGCCCCTTTTGTTATCAGTCAAACAATAAGCATAAACAGACATGCATAACACTACCAACAGACATACTTTGCCTGAATTGTGGTACTGTTAGGGAAATTATTTTTTTAAAGGTAACATAAAGGCTTGGGGTTAGGGCAGGGATAAGGTTAGGGTTAACAATTATGAGTAAGGGCAGAGGAGCTTCCCCCCACACATCACCTTATTCATGTGTGTTATCCTGACCCCAGTGTCTGCCCTTAACCACATTCCTGTACATTACTAACCCCAAAAGTTTCCTAACACACAAGAGACCCACATACACTACACATACAAAAACACACATGCACACAATTACACCTATCCCCTTGGCTAGTCTTTACTTTAACCCTGCTCATTCAACAAATAAACCCGCTAGAAGGACTCAGATTCATTAAATGCTAATACATGGAATGGACCAATCATCCTACTCCACCAGATATCCTTTCAATAGTTCAATTTTAAATTATTTCTCTGAAAACATTCTTTTTATTCCTAAAATACATAAACAACCTAACAAAGAAATAAATGAATGGATGAATTAATAAATAAATACATAAATATATAAAACATCATTGGTTTCTAAGTACATCATGTTTTACATCATGTATGTTTTACAGGTAATGTACAATGCAGAAGTCTTTTAACTGTCCAAAGACATTTAGACACTATAACATGAAATTTGTGTTCAAAGTAAGAATATCTAGAACTAGAAATTCATATGTTACAGACCAAGTCACTAAGCTATGGGATAAAGTCCTAGTCTGTCTGTATACAGTAAACTATGGGATAAAGTCCTAGTCTGTCTGTATATATTAAACTATGGGATAAAGTCCTAGTCTGTCTTTATATACTAAACTATGAGGTAAACTCCTAGTCTGTCCATATACACTAAACTATGGGATAAAGTCCTAGTCTGTATAAAGAGGTCCAAAAATCTGGAAACTTTTAAATCTAACTTAGTGACTTGGGCCAGGGATAAAGCCTTTGAACCATTTCTTGAGGAATCAATGTCCTTGACTGCCACAATGCCTGAACACTGTGGTCAAACTTATGAATTCATGAACATTTAGCTAAAGAATTAGTATAACCCATTACAGATATTTCAAAGTAACAATTTGCTCTGATCCCTTTCAATAACAAACACCACACCAATAATATTGATTCAACAACGTTAGTAAAGAAATTATTCACATAGTATATTCAGAAACAACAAATGATTCAGATTGTAAAAAAACCTACCAGGGGATGAAATATACTAGATCTTGTTTGTGTTCCCAAATAAATGACTGTAACTTCAAGTCAAGTTTTACCACCATTGATGAGCAGTGATCATGGGGTCATAAATGTTATTTTGTTGCTAGATAATTCTGCCGAACTGAAATCTAAGCCAATGCACAGAAGGTTAATTACAGAATATAGAGAAGCAAACAGTTACTATATAAAACTAACTGGAGTGAGGTGTTCAGTGGAAAAACTGCAGATGGAATGAGGAAAGTTTTGAAAGAGAAATTGTTTGAGTGCAAAAAGTAAAAAAAAATGTTTAACATCAGGATCTAGACACGCAGCATCAGGGGGGTATACTTCCATAAGAACAAGATACCTGATTAAGGTGAGAGACAAAAAATATAAGAAATGGAAGAGAGGTTGAACTACAACTTTGAAAACTGAAATAAATGAGCTGGACAAACAGATTAAGCATAGTGTTAGACAAGATCAAGAAAAACTTGAAGAAAATTTATATAAAGATATTGAGCATAATAGGATACCTTTTTATAAAAACATAAGATGTGGAAGGAGTAAAGATACACAAATTGACAAACTGTGTGCAGATTCTAAAATTTATTATCAGAAACAACAGATTATAGATATATTTACAAAATCTTATGCAAAACAGTTTGGCTCCACAAAAAGGTGATAAGTTGTCCTAGTGACATCCAGGTAACCCCAGATACTGGAATCAAATTATATTATATTGAAAAAGAACTGTGTAAACTGGATCCAAACAAAGCGCAGGGAGGAGACGGAATAAGTATTAATGACCTGAGAACACTTAAGAAAGAACTTACACTGCCATTACATCGATTATTCACTAGGTCATATAAATATGGGGAGAGTCCTCAAGATTGGAGACATGCACTTATTAAACCTGTCTTTAAGGGAAAGGGGAGTAGAACAAACCCAGAATCATACAGACCCTTACCTCTACTTTCATGTTGTGGAAAAATAATGGAGAAGGTAATACTGGATAAGTTATTGTCAGAACTGGACAGGTTGGGACTTGCAACCACATATCAGCATGCATATGTTGAAAATAGATCTATTACCACCTGTAACATGATGTTCTATAACAATATAATAACAGCTATGAATGAAAAGTTGTGCTGTGATGTGATTTATATAGATTTAACTTCAGCATTTGACAGGGTCATGCACAAAACACTGATAAATAAATTAGTACAACTAGGTATTCATGTACTGTTGATAAGATGGATAGCTGCATGGCTTACAAATAGTACATGGCAAGTATCACACACCATCTGGATTGGTGAAATCCTTGGTTACAGTCAAGGTGTCCCACAGGGCTCTGTACTAGGCCCTTACTTGTTTAGATTGTATCTTTCAGACCTTATTTTCCATCTGAGGTGTTCTACAGTCTATATGTTGACGACCTGAAATTGGGTAAACTGATTACAAGTGTTAGAGATAAGGTATGTCTGCAATATAATTTGACTAAATTGACCATTTGGGCACAGGAGAATAATATGTTGATAAATACATCAAAAACTAAGCATATGAAATTTGGGAGACATAAACTGAAAGGTGAATATTTAATACAGCACACAGTGATTGAAACTGTAGACTCACTTAAGGACCTGGGTATACGGGTAGATTCAGCTATGAGTTTTTCTAATCATATCAACCAATTGGCTAATAATAGTTATAGAACTAAATGTTGTATAAAAAGATTTATAAAGTCTTGGAAATCAAACATAACGAAGTCAATGTTTGTTAGTTACATTAGACCTAAACTTGAGTATGGAATAACAATATGGAAACTCTATAGGAAAGCAAGCATGAATAAACTGGAAAGAGTACAATGGAAATATACTAAGGGCATCCATGGATGTGAAAATCTAAGTTATTATGAAAGACTAAAATATCTGAACTTGTACAGAGTCTCTTACAGATATTTAAGAGGAGATCTTATTCAGGTATATAGGGCATTTAGGGACAACTACCTGTGGGAATGTTTGGGGTTATCAAAATGTACTAGATAATCGTCAGATAATCTATGTAGAAGATTCTATAGGAATGAGAAGTGTACTAATTGGTTCTCTGACATGGTAGCTGATGCTTGGAACAGACTACCTAATTACATTAAAGCAAGTACTAGTTAAAATATTTCTTAAGAACAGCCTGGACATTTATTATGAGAACAAGTGTTTTGGCATATTGGCAAGCTAGAAGGACTTTAATGCCCGTGCTTGAAACATTTGTATGTATGTATGTATGTAAAATGGCATTTGATGATCTTTATTAAAACTTTCTTAAGCACAACTTTATTGAACGACATTCTTAAATTTATTAATCACAGCATGAACATCCATGCAACAATTTACAAGGACAGTGTATCCCACTCAACCTGACCAAAATAAGCAGTGTTGCTACAACCACTCACTTATTCTCACTTTTTAAAGCAGCGTACCACTGCTCACTTTCATCTTAAATCAACCTCCTTGAATCCAACACCCACCACCAGAGGGGAACAGAAGAGGGAGAAGCCCGCCCCTCTTCTCTGCTTAATCAACTAATCCACATAAGTAATAACCAAATCCTCAATACCAGAAAAAGAGAGAAGGAGTGTGGGCAGCAAGTTTACACTTAAATCTGACCCTCCACTCAGCTGCACTCACACAAAACCCTTTTAGCCCCTCCTTACACCTACATCACTTCCTTCACAGCACTCATTCACTCTAACTTAACCCTTCCTTAACCAAAACTCTACCTAAGCTCTTTCCACTTCCTTCCCAGCCCTAAAATCTCCTCACACCATCCCAAACATTTAGACCCCCCCCCCTTTGCCCATCTCTCTCTTGACCAACTAACTACTTAAAGTGTCTCTGGACAATTTTTTTTTCTCAAATTTCATTTGTCCAGATCCCTTTCAATAACACACACCACACCCAAATGACATTTGATGATCTTTATAAAAACTTTCTTAGTCACAATTTTATTGAACGTTCTTAAATTTAATAATCAGAGCATGAACATCCTTGTAACAATTTACCAAGGTAATGTATCACACTAACCCTGCCCAAGATAAGCAGTGTTGCTACAACCACTTGCTTACTGTCACTTATTAAAGCCCTAACCAACTTCCTTGAATCCAACACCCAACACCAGAGGAGAAACAGAAGAGGGACAAGCCTGCCCCACTTATCCACCCACTAGACTGTCACAGGCTGTTCCCCCTCACTTAATGCAATACCTTCACCAAACCTTCTAAAAAATAAAGCCAGGTATACATTAAATAAATCCAATACAAACTCAGTCAGGTGCACTCCATCGTCCCTAATCCAAACTGGGTCCCTGTCATCAAAGTCCATTTGTTCTATCATATGAATGCCCAAATTGACCAATTGCCTTACCAAGCTAAAATTAACAAATTCACAAGCCCACGCTATTCCCATAAAACTGATGACATTCCTCCAAAATAAATGTGATACTATTTCAGACAACACAATACACATACTTGGAAATGCCCTCTTTAAAGTAACTAAATCCTTTAATATCCTATACACAGACTGTCATTTTGGAATTCCTCCCAAATGGTTACCTGCCAAATGAACTACTAAAACTTGCAGAATCTTAATCCATGACTGTATATCTGCAAACTCCTCTATGAGCTGATGTCATCTGAGGCCTCTAATACCATGCCATATGACCCTCCACCTGAAGAGATGTAAACCTAGCTCACTGCCAGCTGGCCTAACTATAGCGTGCTTTGCCACCCAATGAATATAAGAATGACCCAAAATGGCAATCTCCATTCCTAAAAAAAAAAAAAAAAAATTAATAAAATGACCACATTAAGCAATTATCTAATGTAAGACGAAAAGGCATTTGAAGACCAATGACCTACCCTCTTAATAACCTCCACTAACCTACCTTCTCTCACTAAATCAGAAGCCCTTCTAATGTAAAGGTGTGAGTTGAAAACCTCTTTTATGGAAAACCAAGAAACTGAAAATCCCTTCTCATCACATAGGCAAACTGATTTCTTGTTATTACCTTATCCCTTTTTGACTGGAAAACCAAATCCCGAGGATTCCCAGCATGAGTCCACTGTAACTTCCTAGCCCTGCCCACCAGACACAACATATAATTTCTGTCCTTTTGCAGAAGCATCTGCATGCTCCTCTCCATCTGATTCATCAGTATAAACTGCCCAAGACTGCTAAATCAACTGTCTGGTTATTTCAGTCCAATCTGCCCACCAGACACAACATATCATTTCTGTCCTTTTGCAGAAGCATCTGCATGCTCCTCCCCATCTGATTCATCTTACATCTATGCAAACAAATCTCTACTAATGCAGAAAATGCTGTCTAATCCTGCCACACCAGTGACCCTAATAACTCTGACACCCTAAACGCTCCATGATACTTCCATGTTACAACATCAGTCACAAATTATAATCTGCTGAGTCACCATTCACTAAGGCTAAACTCCGAAACAAAACATTAAGAACCTGTCTTGTCATTGGCCATCACCTGCCCACCCTAAAGCTGGCAATTCTACCCCATCCCTTCAACATATGAGCCATTGTTCAAGATTTCATATCCTGCAACCTCACCACCCATAAAAATATACTGATAGCGGCCAGTCCACCTTAATGGACTGAATCTCCTTACCTTACACCCAAGCCCAAACTAAATATTGCAATAACAATTTCTCTGAGCAAACCCACTCTCCTTCAGGCAGCTGTAAAACAAATTTATCCAGATCATGTAATGCCTTACCATACACCGTCCTTGTATAAACTGCCCAAGACTGCTAAATCAACTGTCTGGTTATTTCAGTCCAATCTGCCACACATCATCTGGCAACACAACCAGTTCACCCCCTGACTCTGGGGCTAACTGCTGGAACCTGGTAAACTGAAAATGAGACAAGATGTCAGCAATCCCATTCCTAGCACCTTCCAAATGTACACCTGTAAAAGAAAAATCTATTAAAAAACTGCAAAACCAATTTCTGTACCACTAACAAAAGCAATCTAGATTTTGCTGTTTTAGACTGTAAAACTTGCACCACTGCAATATTGTCTGAATTAAAAATTACCCTCTTACCACACAATTACTCTTGCCTCACCTCAGATGTTTCCCAAATTGGCATCAGTTCCAAAAAAGCCACATCTTTCTTCCATTCATTCTTCCAATCATCCAGCCATTGAGCTTCAAACCATTCACTACTAAAAAAATACTCCCATCCCATTCCCAATACCCCCTGTCATGTATATAAAAAATTTCAGTTCCCCTTGACCAATCCAGTCTGATTGCCAAAAGAAAACACCATTAAACTGATCTAAATAGGACAATTATGATGGTAAATCAGCACAAACAAGCTTACCAATCCTTATCCAATGATGTTTACTTTTCCCCACTTTTAACAAGAAAGCCATTTACCTACAGAATGTATGACTAGAATGAATTTCCCAGCATGCAAAGTTCATTAGCCATAAGAGCTCCATAATGTCCCTAACCCACACCTTGTTCTTGCCCCTCACCCAAACAATATTCTTCTTCAAGTGCCCTATCCTCTCGAGTGGTAAACAAAACAAACTTCATCCCACATCCACTAGTAATCCCAAAAAACACAATGTCTTGCAGGGTCCTCCAACTTTTGTGTAGCCAATTGAACACCCAGCTCCTCACACATCCCAAAAACTCACGCTTTACCCTCCATCACTCTTTCAGACCTTCACCTACTAATAAAAAAATCATCCAAATAATGCACCACCTTCTGAGTGCCTGCTTGTTGCTGCCAAATTCAGTGGAGCACTGTGCTATATTTCTCAAAAGTAGCACAGGCCACTGAGCACCCCAATGGTATGCCCATGTCAAAGTAAAACTCGTTCTCAACCCTCATGCCCAACCATGGCCCCTCTTCCTCTTTACCAGTAGTAACTTAACAGCAAATTCAATATCCACCTTTACTAATCATGGATCTGCAAACCCCCAAATGACCTGTACCACATCATCCAACAAAGCATACCTAACTTTTGCATCTTCTACAGAAATGGAATCATTAACAGAGTTCTCTTCAGGACATGACAAATAATGCATCAACCAAAATTTACTAGGCAACTTCTTAGGGACCAAGCTTAATGGCAACACCTTAAAACTGCCAAAGGGAGGACAATCAAATGGGCTCAGTAACCTGCCTGCACACCACTCCATCTCCAGCAAAACTTTCAAAATCTTCTCCCTCCCCCGCACTGAACACAAATTCTTGCAGACTGAGCCATCTTCTCTAACTGCTGACAATAGAAAATCCTTTAATTAATTCCTTCACAACTGCCAAATCAGGAAATTGCTTGAGCATGTGCCACAATGCTTTCACCTTGATAAGTGAATGTGTCATTCAGTCTTCCCCTGTGCCCCTGAAAAGACACTCCTCCTCTCAGTCCACAGAAATTGCATCTTTCCCAAAAACTTTGAAATCCCTGGAATGAAGGATTTAACTTTGGTCAGAAGTGAACCTGGATTGACCAAATAACCACCTGTTGACCACACTGCACAGCTGGATGTACACCAGCACAATGTGAACAAGTGTGTGAGAACCTGCATGCCACCCACGAATATCTCCCCATATTAAAGGCCCAGCACACTCCAACCCTGTCCCCTCCTATTTTACCCCCTCTGCTAGCAGCCCCAAAGTTATCCATCATGGTGGCTAACCAGATGTCAGGGTGCCTCACTTCCTAATACAGTGATTGATCCACAGCTTTTCATTTACAATAACGCTGATCATACCATAAACAGGTGTTCCCTCCCTCAGTCATTGTACTTCAAAGTTCTTAAGAAAATAAGCCAAAAGGGGTACAACTGATTTTAGGTAAATATTTCATTCAATAATACCTGAAGCCATGCTTACCCTATACCTCTGTGAGGCATTGCATACTCTGTCAATGCACCTCCTGATGTCCTTCAACCTCTGCAAGGGCTACACATCAGGCAAGAGATTAATTAAGAAGTCTCTTGTGCCATGCCATGGCAGTGGTTTACAAAAGCATAGAAAGATATGCTTACAATACAGAGGAGGTGAGTTGTCTATAAAATCTCTCTCCTATTGGTGAAGGAGGTCAGCTTTGAAACATTTCACGTTACTGTTGTAGTGACCATATTATTCTCCCATGTGTGTGCTGCCAACAGTACACATAACAGCCTTAGCTAAACTATTCCATGCCTCAGCCTTGTACTGACACCCAGTGTAGCTCTTCTGCAATAGTCTGCGGTTGTAGTTCTTCATGAACAAATGTACAAAAACTTTAGATTCTTCCTCACATCACCTCCATGCTTTAAATGGGAAATCCTAACTTTCATCAGGCATTTATCTCCTTCAAAGATCTTGGGGAAAAATCTAAGGGAATGTATATCTAAACCTGATTTCACATGTTCCACCCTGCGTGCAGTAACAGCTACCATGGTGAACCGAACTTGTGTGAAGGATGGCATAAAAAGAGAATATAGGTACTATATTTGGTATAACTGCAGTGTCAGTTTTAGGTGTATGTGCTGATGTGCATATATGCTCCACAGCCACTTCAGCTCATACTGGTTAATAGTAATATATCAAGTCTATTTCACTTGACAGCTTCTTAGCTTGCACACATGGATTGGTTATAAAATTCATTAAGTTAGCAGTTTTGCACTCACATAAATGCATTTCCCTAACTACTTTTTGTTTTTTCTACATGTTGTGTACATGCAAATTTATAATAGATTAAGTTCAATACATTCAAATCAACCCCCTGGAATTAAAACACAACGCCTATTGAACTATGAATTCACTGGTAACATCATAGAGGAACTTAAGTTACAAGAATGACAAGAATTTGATGTGAAGGAAAGAAAAGTGTGACTGAATGGAAAAGAAACTATGTTACATATGTTGCTTCATTAAGTGGATCAGATACATTATAGCACATAGTCCAGTCATGTACATACGGTATGTATATTATTTGTCAATATCTTTTGGCGAATATGCCTATGATGGGCTTGTCTTTTACCTAAAACCATTACTCATTTCAGGTTAAAATAAATCTTGATGACACATTTATGCACATGAAGGGATTTGAACCCATGCATATTTCATTCATATGAAAACAAAAAGAATGCTATCTGGTTATGCCACTGCAGCTGTGAGAGGAGCTGTCTACTAAGATTTACAGGACAATGTACTACAGCTGAAGAATAACATAATACTTGTAAAATAAACACATCACTGGATTCAAACTCTGCAATTATTGCACTATAAGGGCTCCTTTTAATTGATTCATTGAGCCCTTAAGGCATTTACTGGGAAAGGATTCTTCCTGTGTTTTTCTATGTTTATACTGCTAACTGATGCATGCCAACATTGTGCCTAGATGTCTGAATGATGGTAAATTTTCTGCATATGTGTAGGGATTTTCCCAGTTTCTGCCATGTTACAAAAACTTCCATTTCTCTATGTACATTGCTGATCAGCGATACTATTCTATGTCAACCATCACTTGACAAATGATAGAAATTGCATTTTTAGTTTATAAGACCTTTTTGAGGCATGTGTGAGATAGGATTGTGTTTAAAAAAAATCATTATTATTTTAGGGGAAGAAAATATAGGGGAAGTGATATAGATACTACACATGAAGGGGGTGTTAATCCATGCATATTCCAAGCATATTAAAAAGAGCATTAGAAAGATATGTTACTTAATCTGTGATAGTATATTTATTGAAAGGTATATTTTGTGATTTGTTTTATATATTAAAATATGTGATTACTATGGTGGGATTTTTTTTTTCTGGAAAATATGCTTTATGTTCCAGAGCATCAGCAAAGATATAGGCCATTCAAATTACTGATGTGAGCAATGTGACACACATTGATGAGAATATCATGGGAATTATCCACAGAACTAAATTATACCTTTAACATCATGCAATGACTGAATGTAAGAATAGAAGCTGTTTCATTTTGACATCAGAATTGTATATTGTCCAATAACTCCTTTTGTTGATATGCATCGATATCTTTGTGAATACGATACTTTCTTTATTATTAATGCACGCGACTATTTTCAAAAGTGTACGTAATGAAATGCTTATACTTTACTTTTATTAATACAAGTGTCTATATTCAAAAGTATATTTACTGAAATGCTAACAGTTTGTAATGGTGATGCAAATTGGACTCGAACCCCTGCAAGACAAAATCAACTACTTGACATGTATTTCGTTTTTACACTACAGATGAACTTATATTACAGCTGTTATTAAGCATTTATGAGAACTGGTGTCAGGATGTGTGTGTGTAAGAATGGATATAAAAACATAAGCATAAAATGTAATACAGCATTAAGGCAATCCATACCAATAAAATGATAATAATGAGCCATGGAAAGTCTTACAGATAAAGAAAGAATATCATTTTTCTTGAAGGCATTTTCTTAGCAGTAAGGTAAACTAAAAATAATATGATATGCTGACATGTATAATGCCAAAAAAAATTTGAATAATAGTATTTATGCAGATTCACACCTTGCAGCTATTGCACTCTAATGAAGTACACGTATTATTTACACACTGAGCAATTAAGGAAGTTAAAGGCAAAAAAAATCTTCTGACATCACTAACATTTGTGTGCAATGTGTTAAATGATGTGAGCAGAAATAATGCTCACTTACTTAAATGACTAAATCTTTGCACATGTGCAGGCAATTTCTGTTTTTTGACATGAGAAAAAAATCTATAATTTCTGAAGGGGCATTGACAACCATCAATGCTGCTCTGTGTGAATCGACATGAATCGTTTCAATATGAGCACACTTATTTTTTTATTTTTCATAATCTGCTTCTGTAAAATTTGATAATGGGTAAGGGCTGCTACTGTGAATACCTATGTGACAAGACTGATGAAGAGATTTTAGTTTTAAGGGCATGTATCAATACCTAAGTACTTAAGACTATAATTAATACAGACCCACTACCCTTACATTGGCTAGCTTTGCTGTTTAAGGAGTTGCTGTGAAAAGGACTCATGCGGCACAAGTAAGACAATCCCCCAGATTCTGCAAGCCCTACACGGCATGCAGAACTAATGCAGGAGCTCCAGCAGGCAATATGTCTGCCATGCGATCCAGGAATAACCTGTAGGTGCATGCACGAGTGCTCCTGCACTAGTCCTGCACAGACTCAGCCCTGTATGCAAATTACCCCATTTGCAGGAGAAATCCATGCAAATGAGGTGAATTTGATATCCAGGAAGCTGGAAACTGGTCGTGCAGGACTAGTGTAATCTGCAGAAATGTACTACAGTAATGGAGTACATTTCTGCAAATTACAAAACTAGAAAGTATGCCAATGGCCAACTATAAGGACATTGGCATGGAAAACATTTGCAAAATTAAAAAAAATCAACTTTTATTTTTTTAAGCGTAGGGCAGCGGCGCGCAAATGGGATTGTGTGGAAAAAAGAAAAATAACATAAAATAAGCATTCTAACCAAAATCACTACTTTGCCATTAAACTCAATGTCAAGCAAAAACAACATGGCCAGTGAATAGTGGTTGCTAAGGGGGGAGGCTCAACGTGGGACATGTAACTATGCATTAGCAGGCAATTCTATGCAAATGAGGGGAATGATACTGAATCCCAGAGTTCTCCTGCATGCTAGTCAGCACCCAACAGTGTAAGAGCAGGAATAGCTTGGTGCAAGCCTAGGAGTTACCTGACATCATAAGGGAGTGTGTCAGGCATATTGTAAGTGGATTGGAGCCCTGTGGCTCGGGTTTGCTCCTAGCTTAGCAGAGCTAAGCAAGGGGGTGTGTCTGAGGCTACCTACCACTCTTTACATTGCCTAAGTGGGTGTGTGTGCCGCGCACCAGGTTTTAAAGGAAAAAAAAGTAAACCTGGAAATAGCAACTCTGTGCACATTTCAGCAATGTATTTGCGCGGCACATCCCCGGGCATAAACAGGAAGGCAATGGGAAGGGAAAACAGCAGTAGGAAGGTAATCTAGGAGAACTAGCATATCTGGCAGGTAAAATGTATCAGAATCAGACAATTACACAGGCAGCAGAACAACCCAGCCCAGTCCAGAACTCTACTATACTATGTAAACACCTTTCCCTCTGTTTTTCCCAAACTGTACACCACCGGTGTATACAAGCGGGGAACTTTTAACAAACAAAACAACAAAATAATTGGGGCTGCAGAAGCTATCATACAACATGTAGAAGAGGCTGAGGGTGATGAGGATGAGAATGCTGTCTACCAACCCAGAGTGAAAAGACAGAGAAGAGTGTACAGACCCAGGGTAACCTACCAGGTGCTACATGAGCTGGAGATAGTGGAGCGCTATAGAATGGAGAGGGACCTTCTACAGCAAATTGCTGAACTGTGCCGGCCACACCTGACAAACAGAACTAACAGAGGGGAACCCATCCCAGTGGATACCATGGTATGTGTAGGTCTAGGAATACTAGCCACAGGTACGTCCCAAAGCCCAACTGGGGATATCATGGGGATCTCACAGGGTATTCCACCATTTCCTGGATGCCATGTCAGCAAATGCCTGTGTGCATGTATATTTCCTCAACACCCATGAGGTGTTGGTCAGCAATATGCATCTCTTCCACCAAATAGCAGAATAACCTGAGGTGGAGCGTGCTATAGACTGCATGCACATGTGCATCAAAGCACCACCCGGTGATCGGGGTAGGGTTTACATCAACTGCAAGGGCTTCCCTTCCATCAACTGCCAGGTCATGTGCGATGCCCAGGGCATTATAATGAATATGTATGCTGGCTGTCCTGGAAGCTATCACGATTCCCACATCTGGCATATGATGCAGCTGTACCAGAGATTTGTCAGTGGGGACATCCCTTATGGTCACCTAGTGGGGGATGCTGGTTACGCACTGGAGCAGTGACTGATGACACTCATCAGAAATTCACACACACCCGAACAAGAATGCCATAATGAGGCACACCCATAGACCAGAATCATAATAGAGCGTGTACTTGGGATGCTCAAGTCACGGTTCTGCTGCCTGGACACATCCAGTGGAGCCTTGCAGTATGCACCAGCTACATGTACCCACATTGTTATTGTATGTGCCATGCTACACAATATGATCCTGCAGAAACAGCTGCAGCAGGAACAGCACGGGGCAGGGCCACATTACCCCCCACCAATGCCAAGGCCTGCACAGGCACAGAGTGACTCAGAGGAGGAACAAACTGAGCCTGCCCCAGTAGGCAGATGGAGGTGTGCCCAGTATGCCATGGCCTTGGCAAAGAGGCAATGCATAGCACATACACTGACACAGTTGGGACCCAGGGAATGACACCTCTCTCTGACTCACACATACAGTAAAAGGGAAGCCAAACATGACACTACCTGTGCTCAATCATGTCTAGGGAGTGTACTATGTGTATCTGACATAGGCAGTCCTAATCACCATCCTCAATCCTGGCACACCCACAAGGTAAGTCACTCCCCTTACCGACTGCTGATTGGAGTAGTATGTGTAGTTACTTGTATCAATGGTATGGATGTGAGCATGCAAGGGAATCGGGTGGCTGAATAGGATGCCAGCAGATAGTAGACACCTATACTGGCACTATGAGATCTGTAACAAATACAAGTGTCACCATAATTCCCAGTTCTACACAGGGAGACAAAACCCACTGCAGGAAATGTGCTGGGCCACATGTGCGTCTGTATGACTCACACATGCCAGTCAGGGAGGTTCACATATCCAATGACAACCTTAGCTAGCAGGACATGTGCAGACAAACACAAACAAAGGCTGTGCTATGGCCTCTGAATGATGCCTATGGGTAACCACCCCCACAGGCCTACACAGAGAGACTACATCAGGTCAGGCAGTGGGATGTTAGTTCCGAATTAATATGTAGGTCAATCAAATCTAAGACCTGTAGTACACTGATATGCCTCTAGTCAGCATGATAGGTTAGAATACAGAATTAAATGTAGTACCCGACATACCAGTACAGTCATGTGTGCCCCCCTTTCCTATGTAGAAATGTAGAAACAATCAGGTGTGCCCCCCCAATCCTGTGTAGAAATGTAGAAATAGTCAGGTGTGCCCCCCATTTCTGTGTAGAAATGAGGAAACAGTCAGGTGTACCCCCCATCCTATGTAGAAGTGTAGTAACAGTCAGGTGTGCCCCCCAATCCTGTGCAGACACGTAGAAACAGTCAGGTGTGCCCCCCCCAATCCTGTGTAGAAATGTAGAAATAGTCAGGTGTGCCCCCCCATTTCTGTGTAGTAATGTAGAAACAGTTAGATGTACCCCTCCAGCCTATGTAGAAATGTAGTAACAGTCAGGTGTGCTTCCCCAATCCTGTGTAGAAATGTAGAAACAGTCAGGTGTGCCCCCCCAATTTTGTGCAGAAATATAGAAATAGTCAGGTGTGCCTCCCCCCAATTATGTGTATAAATGTAGAAACAGTCAGGTGTGCCCCCCCAATTCTGTGTAGAAATGTAGAAATAGTCAGGTGTGCCCCCCAATCCTGTGTAGAAATATAGAAACAGTCAGGTGTGCCCCGCCACAACCATATGTAGAAATATAGTAATGTGTATGTGTAGGTATAATACCAGTGGAGCACAGATGCCCAGAGGTGGCCAAGGTAGCAGGATAGATTGTAGCATGTCCACAATATGCAGGTATGTGTGTGTTAGTTGGTGTGTGTTTCATATTGTGTGTGAGTGCTCAGTATGTATGCATGTTGAGGTATGATCTGGTGGCCATTGCCCACTACTGCTGATGACAGGGCCAAGTCCTCACAAGTGCAGTGCCAAAGACAATTCCCACCAGTATAACACATGCTAGTAGTAAGCCATTGTAAATGTATGGTGGTAATATGTGTCACCATCTGAAAGATTAACATGGCATGGCTGTTGGGCTAGATATACAAGCAGTACACAGGGGAAAGTACCAAGACATACAGTATATATATTGTGTAACTGTGAAATGGACACACCCTTGGAATTGTACAAACAGGTATGCATCACATTATCTGGTCCTGTAGTGGGGGATACCGGTGTTGTCTGCCCGAACACTTGCAGATCACAAAGGAGGTAGGACTGATTTATTGGGAAGCAGCTGATGTACCTGCACATGTTAACATAACTGGTATGCCCCATGCATATCTGTGTGTCAGATGCAAGTAGTGCCCATAGCACATATGCACCCAGCTCACCCAAACACCACCCACAGGTACCTCTCTGGTCATACCCTGCTGTGGGGAATGGGTGCAATATGACCCCACCTATATATAGCAATAGGGAAAGAATGCAGCATGCAGTGCAGGTGTCCCATGCAGGTGTGTCCCTAGCTGTAGGTAGTACCCTGCCAGCATTCTCACCATCTGATCAAGACTGATAGAAGGTATTGGCACGAACACCTAGAGTACCTACCCTGTCACCCCAGGGGAATATACTGAATGGCAGTCTGAGACTGTAGGACTGACAGAATACAATGGCCTGCCACATCTGCCCACATCAACACCAAATGGCCTACAGGCCTCTGCCAAAGGCCTGCGTCTCACATGTACTGCCAATGCATCTTATGCCATGGACACCCAAATAACAACATAGCACACTCCACATAAGCCATATGCAAGGTCATGTGGACAAACCACAGTAACATGTCCGCCATGTCCCACTGCATGAACTGTGGACCAACACCAAAACACAGCTGAGATGGAGTGATAATCTTAGGGAAAGTATCAGAGAATGTATGCATAATGTATGAAAAAGGATAGAATAACGGGGGGTGGGAGCATGGGCAGCATGGAATGTGCAAGGTCTGACAAAAAGCTGTGTGCACACACTATCCCTCGCTGCAAACACATAAATGGGTGGCTACATATCTGCCTGTACACCACAATAGGGGTAACGTCCAGACTCATGGCCCCTGCCTCTGGGTAACCTGTGTGAATCTGTACAGCTGTGAGGTATTGCCACAGCAAGATAAGGCCATACTGTCATGTCAATGGATGTACAAGTATGGGATCCTCTGCCAGCACTGTACCAAGGTGTTGAACCAGATAGACAGACAAAGCAGCAAGTGTCTGCAGCTCCCCCTCCAGAATGGCATAACTAACCATGAATATGTAGGCATCTGCCCACAATACCTGACATAGCTGCAGTCACCCTTGTCCCCCAAGACATCACTGTGACCAAGAATGTCAACCTGACAGTACATGAGGACAGAAAACATCACAGTGTATAACAGTACACATGTCTGAATATCTCTGCTAACAGCAATACCATGTAGCTGAAGCAGCCCAGACACAATCACCTACAGTACATACTGTCCCCTGCACAGTTTGTCCCCATATTGCCAAATGATCGACAAATACCCTGCAGGAACAGTTTGCTACCTGTAGGTGTACAATGCAAAGGTCTGCACTGGAGTACAAACTACCTGGAATCGATCTACACATTCAGTACAGAAGGGCATACTAGGCATGCTCACACACTTAGAGAAATGAAGGCAATGTCAGACAACAACATACTGAAAGGTCATACTGGGCATGTGCACACACTTAAACAAATGAAGCCCATATCTGCAAATAACAGTGGACCATACATATCTGGCAGTTGCAGATGTTAGTGCATACACTCCTCAGTATGCACCAGTCATGCTTTGCACACACAGTGGATAGGAATACCGACATATAACCAAGGACAACACACTATAATAAGCCAAAGGTGGATGCACATATATGTGTGGAAGAGACTGACTGTGACAAAGAGCTATCCATTATGAGTCCTGTCCCACCCAACACACAGCCAAATGGCTACAACCACATGAGGTGTAAATGTCACTCACTGTAGACATTAGCCACCGGTATCCATCAGTATTACAGACTATGTGGTGCAAGTGATAGCTGTGCAACATGACTATACAAGGAAGTAATCATCTAGCAGCTGTATACATGTACCTGTGGAATATAACCCTCTGTGTGCCCGCATGTGGTGTGTCAACCTATAGATGAATGGGTTATGACCCATGCACACACACTGCCCTCCCCATAGCCCTACTATGACAAGCCTGCTGAGGTCATCCACTTTGAAATACATCTTTGGGAAAGGTGTAGTCCAGTAATCTCTCTGGCATGTCCTATAACTGCGTACTGCTGTAATGTGATAAACCTGCAATGTAGGAGTTCTAATCGCAGACATGGCAACTGTGTGTATCTCTGTTTGTGTAGAGGGCAATGCTTTTTAGGCTAGTCACACTCACTACAATTCAAATGCCCTATGTTGGCAAGGCTGCTGATGTCATTCACTGTGAAATACACCTTTGGGAAAAGCTTACCCAGTAATCTCCATGGCGCATCCTATAACTGTGTACTGCTGTTGTGTAATAAAGTAGTTAGGTAGGAGTTCTAATCCCAGACATGGCAGGTGTGTGTGTGTGTGTGTGTGTGTGTGTGTGTGTGTGTGTGTGTGTGTGTCTGTATGTGTAGAGAGCAATGCTTTTTAGGCTAGTCACACTCACTGCAATTCAAATGCCCTACTTTGGCAAGGCTGCTGATGTCATTCACTGTGAAATGCACCTTTGGGAAAAGCTTAGCCCAGTAATCTCCATGGCGCGTCCTATAACTGCATACTGCTGTTGTGTAATAAACTAGTTAGGTAGGAGTTCTAATCCCAGACACGGCAACTGTGTGTGTTTGTGTGTGCCCCTGTCTGTGTAGAGATCAATGCATTTAGGCTAGTCACACTCACTACAATTCAAATGCCCTACTTTGGCAAGGCTGCTGATGTCATTCACTGTGAAATACACCTTTGGGAAAGGTGTAGCCCAGTAATTTCTGTGGTGTGTCCTATAACTGCGTACTGCTGTAGTTTTCTAAACTAGGTAGGTAGGAGTTCTAATCACAGAAAAAGCAACTGTGTGTGTGTGTCTCTGTCTGTGTATGGAACACTTCTTTTTAGACTATGTACTCTCATTACAATTCAAATGTCCTACATTGGCAAGGCTGCTGATGTCATTCACTGTGGAATACACCTTTGGTGAAGGAGTACTCCAGTAATCTTCGTGGCTCATCCTATAATAGTGTAATGCTGTAGTGTGGTATAGAACTCTGGTAGGGGTTCTATCCCCACACATGGCAGGTGTGGATGTGTGGTGTGTGTTTCTCTGTCTGTGTAGGGAGCAATGCTTTTTAGGCTAGTCACACTCACTACAATTCAAATGCCCTACTTTGGCAAGCCTGCTGATGTAATTTACTGTGAAATACACCTTTGTTGAAGGAGTACTCCAGTAATCTCCGTTGCGCATCCTATAACTGTGTCATGTAATATACTAATTAGGTAGGAGTTCTAATCCCAGCCATGGCAGGTGTGTGTGTCTGTGTTTGTCATTTGTGTCCTGTGTGGAGGAGGCTGTGAGTGTGTAACAAGTGAACTCATTGTGTAGCTGGTTTTGCAAATTTCTTATATGGTGGCCCTAGTATATGTCAGAATGTCCAGCTTACAGGGATAACATATGTGAAATAGTTGAGAGGATGGGGTGCAAATCCATACCCCTACATGTGACATCAAAGCCTGGAGAACAAAGTTAGCAACATTGTATTACCCAGAGAACACTCTCAACCCATGTCTCATACACACACACACACACACACTTGCCTCGGCAACAACCGCTATGTTGGTAGTACCCTGCACATTGCCTACTGATACTAATTATGGTGTGATTGCAGTGGGCTACAGAGGGCATGGCACCTTTTTCATCAGTACAATAGGCACATACATGCAAATAGTGCACCTTCCCTATGTTCCCCACTGGACACCTGAAACCCTGTGGTGCCATCAAATGTGACCCACAAAGGACATACCATGCCTTAAATAAATGCCCTGTATGGACAGATGCCACTGACACTAGGGAATACCTGTATTAAGTTATCAATGTATGTGCAAGGTCAACCTGCTGTCCATTTTCAGTTCCCACCACATGAGGCCAGGACTGGCACATCTGATGATAACAATCTGTGTACACAACATGGGCCAGACACCCCAGGTACAGTTCCACATGTCACTGTACATGCATGTAGGATGTGTGCACATCCCAGACACCATCCGTATCATGGACTAAGGAACACATACATGGCAAGCAATACACAGCAATGACCACACACACTAGTTACCCAGGTGACTGGATTGTGAATACAATACCCACCTGTGTGGGCCAATCCAGACACTACACCCCTGAGCTACACTGCAGACCATTGTTATGTGGCCTGATGTGAAGGTACACCCATCACCTAGCCTTGTATAGCCATTTGACAGAGTCAATCACTCCACACTTGTGAAGCAATGCACCCATGCATGTCAGTACTGGCACCCTGTGTCTGTGTGTGTGGCGTATGAGGCCTATGACCACATTCACACTCATTACAACCACCATTATCATAACGAAGCTGCTGTCTGATGTCAGACACCTCCACATACCCTATGGTCATATAACCTCCTTATAACCCCTGTGGTGCATGTGATATCTGGACAGAATTGTATTGTGACAATCTAACTAGTGAAGAGTTATATTCCTGACCCTGCCAAGTGAGTCAATGAGTGTGGGTCCCTGAGAGAATCTGACACCTGTTAATGCGGACAGGCAAGTGTACAACATCTACCCTATAGCTAGCATATCACTGTTGCAGATGTCAATCACCATCATATATATGTTTGGATGGCTCAACATGTAACCTATGTGTTGCATCCAATAACTGCATAGACATGTGATAGCAATACAAAGTCAGGGGTTTAATACACTTTACTGGTAGATGTGTGACACAAACAAGCTTAAGTTTTACTCTCCCTCCCCTCCCTGACTTATATTTGCCTCTGGCTGCCTCTCTCACTCCCTTTCCGGTGGATGTGGAGAATTATATCTGCTTTGTTAATGCAGCAGCATGTGAATTGTAAGTGATGCTCATGATCAGCTGATGGCCTCTGTACGAATTGCAGCCCTCCACTAGCTGACTGCATGTGGAACAGCTGTGGTAACATTCCCATAGCCAATTGCATGGAAACACACTCCAATATCTAGGAACATCATATTGGTGTTGGGCCTTTTCATTCACTGTGAGCAGGACCTAGATATATTGTTTGGCAAACAGCATTACAGATGGATTGGGGATTTACCTCCAACAACATATACTGTGGGAACAGGCCAACACACAGGATGGGAATGTGCCTCACATGACCACAAAATGTAAGTGCAGCTATATTGCATTTGGAGTAATGTTGGTTTAACAGGGTGTGTGTGGATATGGCTGTCCTACATGTTTTAATACCTGTCATGTCAGTGCTATGTTTATGAGGAAACCCCCATCTGTAGGGTCATCTGCAGACTGGGCAGTGTGTGGTGCCTTTTGTTCCTTGTGCTACCAACAGATCACCTATCTGTGAACTACAGAAGCATAGTGTGAGGACTGCAGTCAGTACATGGTGACAACCATGAGAGTTACTGACTTCATATCCCTCATAGGACATATGTAGCAGCAAACCTTGTTACAACAGTAAATGTATGAGGTTATCAAAGCAACATGTCAATATTGGTCCTGTGTTTGTGCCTCCAGCCACAACTCTGTCAACCGTTGTACATATGTCATGCTGTAAGAGGTGTACATGCTCTGTACACCATATTTATTGACATCATATCTGATAACAAGCCAGTGAGATATCAGACTGCTACACATGTTATGTAAAGTAGGGGTTATATTTGAGGAGATAACCTGGGCATTCTGTGGTTGTGTGTACAGTATTGAGGTTTTGTGTACTTATGGTGATTGTCAACAGTGCGTGTTATGGATATGTACCTTGGCCTGTGTACAGACTGTGGTAGATGTTATTGTTCTTGGTCCTGTTCTATCTGATGTTACAGGCTGCTCCACTGTATGTTACCCTATCGGCTTACATGTTTGTAGGGCCAAACACACACATGTCCTATACCACAGACAGGCATCAGTCCACACTGTGTAGCGGCCCAGTATATGTAAAGTTAGTATGTGAGTGGTACATATTAGGATGGTGTTGATCAGACTGTCAATATACTGCAATATTACGCTAGCTTACCATATGTGGCTGTGGCTGTGTTCACATTGGTTGTGGTTATGTACTTTCACACAGGTGTCTGTTACTCTGTACTGTGACATGCCTGTAGAGCCTGCTGTACATGCAGGTACATGTGCATTCCCCCATAGGCAATGTAGGCCAGTGTTGTGGCAGTCTGCCTGTAGCCTGCACAGTGCTTTGTTACATGCCTAGCAGCTTAGTGTAGTTACCCAGTGAGATGTTATGTCCAGATACTTGCCAGATGTACTGCTGCCGGGCCACCATAACAGTCATGTATGTCAGACAAAGCAGTGGGATGGTGTACAGATGTATGTCATTAACTAGTGGGTAGTATGTGGCCATGGCACCTCTGTAGCAGTGGTCATTATGTGTAGAACAGACAGGGGTGTGTCAGTGCATAACCTATGGGGGCAAATGTATACCAGTATTTACATGATATACCCATCTACATGGCTGTTAACATCCATATTGTCAGGCTTGGTCTACATGTCTTGCACTAAGTGGTTCTGCGTATACCTCTGGACTGATCAGAGTGTGTCAGACTGTCCACATATATTGGCCATATCTCTGCTGTAGTCCACAGGATAATTACTGTGGTAGCATTGGTACTGTACTATGATGTCCTTAGGATGTCTGTCAGTAGCCAATGGTGCACATGTTAAAAGCAGATGTCACCTCCCACACATATGTCTGTGAAGACAATCCCTATTACAGTAGCAATAGTCTACAAATATACCTGCAATACATACCTGACATCCTCTTGCACTAAGAGGTTGAGACTACTGGGGCTGAGGTAGGACTTCACTCCATGTTCAGGATATATGGTGAACATATATGTATATATAATTATCCATACATCTATATATATATATATATATATATATATATATATATATATATATATACATACACCCAGCTTTCCCAGTGAGATGTTATGTCCAGATACTTGCCAGATGTACAGCTGCCAGGCCACCATAACAGTCATGTATGTCAGACAAAGCAGTGGGATGGTGTACAGATGTATGTCGTTAACTAATGGGTAGTATATGTATATATATATATATATATATATATATATATATATGTGTGTGTGTGTATATATCAGATATATACATATACAGAGCAATAGATGTCTACACATATACAGATAGAGATACATATGCACACATACATATAGAGATCTACATATATATTGACAGTAATAGGTATATCAGAATAGATATGTATGCACATATAGTTATAGATATCTACATATATATCCACATATACAGGCATATCTGTACACATAGGATGTGCATACATATACATCTATATATACATATATCTATACATACAGATCTATATATATATATATATATATATATATATATTTGTGTGTGTGCATACGAAGAGATGTACACATGGCCATATATATGTTGCACTATACAGATGTGTATACAGACATATGTATGAGTATACATGTGTATGTACATGTAGACATATATCAACCTATTATATGTATATATCCATATTTTTGTCATTTGTAAACCTCACGGTTTTGTATACCCTCCCAGATGTATCTCACTGTATGTATCTGCTATGTGTACATTATGATAAAACAACATATGTGATGCAACAGTCATATTAATAAGAAGTACTACACAATTATGGAAGTAAATGCAATTGTTCAATACTACTCAATATGTATATTGACAGATATATTGGTAAAACAACAGCTGTCTTCACTGTGGTCATGGAGTAGTGGTTAAGTGTTGTGACTATAGTATACAGGGTCCTGGGTTTTAGACCTGCAAGGGCTATTCATTTTGTTGCTGGGCAGCACAAGGGCTGTCAGATACAGAGTGGTTAAGGCAGTTTTGAGCAGGTTTAAGTGGGTTTGCGTTGGGTTGCACAAAGCTAAGAGATGCTGAGCTATGGGTAAATGTACGGGTGCTTACACAGTGTAGGCTTCGCTTACCAGTGCGCAAATCACCTCAGCTGTTATATTGCAGCAATGTTGATATTTGCTAAGCATGCATTAGCCCTGGTAACCAGTTCAAACCACCCAGTTTGATAACATAGCCGGGTAATGATATCTGTAATAAGTATATGTAATGCCATGTACAATACATATACCTATGTGCTGTCATTACAGTAGCAAGGGGTGTGAGTGTCACGTGTGGGACACAGATGTATGTGAGGCTTGTACAGCACTGTTATTCATGTGAATGTGTTACATACAGGGGTAGTATCCCAGGGTACATGCTGTCATACTGGCATGTAGTGTATCATGGTGGTACTGCTGTTGACAGTGCTTATCCAAGCAAGAGCAGAGTGCTAAATGTAGTACTGACAACATGCACACCTGCAGGCATAGTTGGACTCTGAGGCCTCCCTGTTGTATCTCTGGTGTGTGAGCTGTGTCACAGTTTATAAACCCTACTGGGTAATGATCCCACATGTGGAATGTAACTGTAGACTACTGTCTGTACAGCACATGTTAGTGAGGGCTTCTGACATGTAGTTATGACATACATATTGTTGTCAAACATCTATCTGTCAATACACTCATCCTGCTGCATAGCTACTTGCCAAACTGATGACTGTCAGTCCCTGTACAGATGTGCAGATGGCAGTTATCTAGCTGGGATATGTAGAGGCAACCTAAGCTTGATGGACACTGACATGTCTGCCCAGCAGTGCAAGAACTGGCACATATAGGAGATGACACCTTGTACGCACCACATGCCACTGGTACCTCCACTACACTACCACAGTCAACAGAACATGCTTGGGTACAGGTCTCCATCACAGACACTAACCATGTTTTGTAATGAATGTTGCTTACATGTCAACTTGATCACCTCTGTGACCATGTGCAGGAGGCACCTAGAGGATTGGCTGATGCATGCCATTCTCATCCTGAGGGTCACCAAAGTAGTGTCTGTCGATAAATTGCCTGCTGCCACATGGCAGGTGGCAGGATAGCACTATACATACAACCCCTACACAACCCATCTCTCCTTGGACAATAGCTAGGTACACAGCTTTGACCACCTGCAGCGATGCACTGCTGTGCTGACACATGTGTACGTGTGCATGACTGAGTACAGCAGTGTCTGCGTGTTAGCACAACTGTACTTGGGAATTCCATGAGGGCCTTCACAACCACTGCAACACCCATTGCTATAGTCAGTTGTGGCTGCTGCTGTATGGCACATTACATGTACCCTGGTAACAGTGGCGGCTGGTGACTTCAAATCACAGGGGGGGCTGCAGGAGATGCTGAATGGGTGGGGTCAAAGGGACGGGGTGTGGTCAACCATAAAGGGGAGGAGCTATGCACAAAACCACAAAAAACTAACTTTAATTAAATACGCTGCCCTGGGTGGCAAACCATCATTATGAAAGTCCAATCAAGACAAAAATAAATGTAGAAGAATAAAAATATTTCAATGCATTGGCTGCATGACAGCTTACTTAATATCTAGATGGAAACAAAAGGTTGTGAGGCATGAAAAAATAAATTACTTTTTAAATACATTACTGGAATGCCAGTCAAAATCAAGTATAAGAAAAACCAGAAGCACTCAACTCAAACCACTTCTCCTTGCACTGCAGTTCTAATTATAATATATTCAGCTTTATTAAAGTACCAAGTAACATGCTGAAAGTAGAAATATATGTGATGCCGCCACTTGTAAAAATGTTTCTTATCCAAAAAAGACCTGCTGCCTGACAACTTGTTTCATGGGGAAAACATGATAAAAGTAAAAAATGAAAAGCAAACAAGAAACAAGCTCAAGATACATTGCTTAAAGGATTACTGTACAGGTTATGGACCAGACATGATTGGCATTCTGTTTAGTTTACGGGTAAAGTCTATAGAGATGACTGGAAGTCTCCAACAAGTGTAATGAGCTTTTTAAAATAATGGAATCCTGTCCTTTAATACCCAAGGCTTATACATTATCTAGTCAAGTATTCTCTGCATGGCAACAACAGAAAGGCTTTCAATGTTGGCAATTCTTTAACAGTATGCTTATTAAAGCTTACTTGCATCTTACGATGTCAGACAAGCTTACCTTATGGTCATTAAAGCATTGTTACTTAAACACAGAGCAACAGGCACTTTGAGTAATAAGCATAAATCTGAGTAATAAGCATAAATCAACAGTACAAAAATATGACAGAAACCAGACCATTCTGCAAAATCAAGGACAGATGAAAAGCCACTGTAGTACTTATGCAGTGTGTCCTTCCCATCCAAGGTATATACAACTACTCCTTGCCTTGCTTGGACACATCCAGAGTAACTACATGGGGGAGTGGGGTGCAACAAGCATGTCACAATTTGAAATCTCTTTGGCTGACTGTGATGGCCCTGACACATTTGTCATACCTCTCAACCTCAAGAGCAAGAAATCTGGACAAAGCCATACACAGAAGTGGGACAAAGGCCCAACAATAAGGACAATTTTTAAATATTGCTCTAATAAACTTAGAAAGATAATAGAATAGGTCTTGCATTAGTATGAATTTTCTGAAGGGTATAAAATCTGAAACTCAAATGTCTGTCATTTTCTAACTTCAGTCTTTAGTGATTTGTCACTAATTTGCCAAAAAACACAATTTTATGAAAAATGGACCAAAAATGTGATGCAAAAATATAAAATAGACACACAATACAGCTGCTACCTGTCAAAGAAGGGACACTTTAATATTAATACTTCTACCTTGAGCAGCTGACAAAATAAAAGAATCTACATGCATTTCAAGTAATCTATATCTTTGATTATTACAGTTATTTCTTAATTGTAAACCCTCCATGTTTTCTTCCAAAATTGCTATTTTGCGGAGGGATTATTAGGGGGAAGAGCAATATTTTGAGCCAAAAATTGGGGACAGTTGAGAGGTTGGCTATGCCTAATTCTATAAAGCAATTTATTTGCATGTACCTCTCAACCTGTTAATGCAGTAAATCTGAACAATGCCAAGTATATTGGGGGCACATATAAACAGTACTAAAAATTGCTCTTGTATAAATTGAGACAGTTGATAGAACAGCTCTTACTTTAACATGCATTTTTCTGAAGGTTATGAAGTCTGAAACTTATTATTTAGTGACTTCTGGCAAATCATTTAGGAATTAAAACTACAAATTTTATGAACAACAAACCAAAAATAAGAAGCAAAAATCTATTCATTCTTTGAAAATCTGGACAGTTGGGAGGTATAGTTCAGCTGGGCCTGTCTGAGTTTGCTGCCCTTCCCCCCCCTGACAAAATAATGGTTGAATAGAGCCTCTGCAGCCATTCCAATGAACCATTACTTGGCTATTTCACTCCATTTACCATAAACACTAATGTGCATACTGCTTTACTTCTATGAGGAGTTGGACTTCATTTGAAAGTTTTATTTTGTATTTTACAGCACAAACACTAAGTCATCTGTTAAACAAAGCAATGCAGTCTCACAATGAAAACTTAGCATTAAAACTTCTCTGCCCTTGAAACTCACTGAAACAGCATTGAAACCCACATTCAAAGAAAATACATTTTGCCAGTGGCAGATAAAGATTAATTTTGGGCTGTTTTCGAATCATAGGCCCCTTGCATATGAAACATACATGTGCTCTTTGATACACCTTCCTCATTGTACTAACATTATATTCCTTGTACAATACAGTACACTTGTTAGAGGGTGTTTTAAATTTGTTTTGAACATTTTTCCAGTAAGCAATGAAACAAACCATATGCACCCATAATGGCAAAACTGCCCAGTTGAGAACATTTATCATAAAAAAGTCTACTCAGACTTCCACAGTCCACCATTATTAGTAAATATACACAATTCTACAGTCCACCATTATTGGTAAATATGCACAATTCCACAGTCCACCATTATTAGTAAATATGCACAATTCTACAGTCCACCTTTATCAGTAAATATGCACAATTCTACAGTCCATTATCAGTAAATATGCACAATCTCTGAAGTAAGTCATCTAAATAATTCCACATTAAAGAAATCTGTAACTAATGAAGTGGTTGCTGCTAGCAATCACCTTTATATTTCATGGTTTCATCGAAAAATAAAGTGTCTGTTGCCCCTCAGGAATAAATTGCCTATATATAACATTAAAAAAATGATAAGCTAGTAATAATATTGCAAGAGGAAATGGATGGCAAACTGATAACGAACTCATAGTTAGTATCCTCACCAAGGAGAACATTCTCAGTACGGCAGCATCCACCCTTTATGGGAGTAGAACCCACAGCCTTCTGCATCAAAAGCAAGCACACAAGCTGTTGTGCTATAGCATTAACTAGGCAAAGCACTAAACTTTTATTCCCCTGCAGCTCTCAGCTCCTTGTAAAATCTACTCAATACTCAACTGCATCTCAACTTCGCAGCTCAAGAAAACTGGAAAAAGCCAAAATGTATTGGGGGGGGGTCAAAAGCCCAAAAACCAGGGACACATTAAACATTGCTTGTATAATCTTGGAAAGTTGCTAGAATAAAATGTTGTGTTGCCACCATATATTTTACTGCCAAGGTCCCTGAGCAAAAAACAGTCAGAGTAACATACCACTACGCCACATCAGCTGCTTTGTAAAAGAGAGGAAGACTGAAACTTAAATGGCTATCATTTATTGAATTCAGTTCTCACCATAGCTGTCAACCTCTTAGTACAAAACACCTGGACAAACCCAGTAATGAGGGAATACAGCCCTCAAACATATTCAGTGAATTCAGTTCTTGCCACAGCTGTCAACCTTAGCACAAAACCTGGAGCGAAGCCAATAATGGTGGAATACAGTCCCAAAAATAGGGACAAATTTAAAATATTCATCTTATAAACTTAGAAAATTGCTAGAAAAAAAGGTTGTGCTACTATGTATTCTGAAGAACATGAAGTTTGAAATTCAAATGCCTGTCAATTTTACTGCGGACAGAACAAAAACAATTTTCAGCAGAGACGCAGGGATTAATACTGCAGACACGTCTTTGTAAAATGGCAGGGCACCAGAGCAAATCCACACAAACAGAGGGAGGAGATGCAGACTCCACACAGAAGCTACCCCAACCAAGCATCAAACCAGAAAACCTATAGCTGTGAAACAACAATACTACCACTGCACCATCAAATCTGCAAGGAATTGAAATTCAAATGCCTGTCAATTTTACTGCGGACAGAACAAAAACAATTTTCAGCAGAGATGCAGGGATTAATACTGCAGACACGTCTTTGTAAAATGGCAAGGCACCAGAGCAAATCCACACAAACACAGGGAGGAAATGCAGACTCCACAAAGAAGCCACCCCAACCAAGAATCAAACCAGAAAAACCTATAACTGTGAGACAACAATACTACCACTGCACCATCAAATTTGCAAGGAGTTAAACATTCAGAAACCTGAAGTCTGAAATTCAAATGCCTGTCAATTTTACTACGGACAGAACAAAACCAATTTTCAGCAGAGACGCAGGGATTGATACTGCAGACACGTCTTTGTAAAATGGCAGGGCACCAGAGTAAATCCACACAAACACAGGGAGGAAATGCAGACTCCACACAGAAGCCACCCCAACCAAGAATCAAACCAGAAAACCTATAGTTGTGAGGCAACAATACTACCACTGCACCATCAAATCTGCAAGGAGTTAAACATTCAGAAACCTGAAGTCTGAAATTCAAATGCCTGTCAATTTTATTTAACATTTGTTAATCAGGACAGTCTGACTTGGAACAAAAAAACAATTTTCAGCAGAGGCCCAGGAAGAAATAATGCAGACATGTCTTTGTAACATGGGAGGACACAAAAGCAAACCCACACAAACACAGAGAGAAGATACAGACCCCACAAAGAAGGAACCCCAGCCAAGAATCAAACCTGAGAACCTGCAGCTGTGAGGCAACAATGCTACCAGTGCAACATCAAATAAAAGCAAACCACACAAACACAGGGAGGAGATAACAGACCCCACAAAGAAGGAACACCAGCCAAGAATCAAACCTGAGAACCTGCAGCTGCGAGGCAACAATGCTACTACTACACCATTAAATATCAAGCATTGCAATATTTACAAACCACAGATATTATGAGGAACAGATCAGATCAAATATGAGGCAAAGATCTGCATTTTTTTTACAAATGGTGGTGGGTAGGGAACTCAAGTCGTTAACACCTGCATACAGGGTACAGGGTTCAAGCCTGAGGTATTTCCTACCATACCACCATGAGCACCTGGATACACACACACACACACACACACACACACACACACACACACACACACACACTCTATCCAGTTGAAAGCACTAATATATCCAGCTAACACACACACACACACACTATCCAGTTGAAAGCACTAATATATCCAGCTAACACACACACACCAGAATCTATCCAGTTGAAAGCACTAATATATCCAGCTAACACACACAGTATAAAGTAAAATGCACCATACACTTACCTGTCTGTTCTCCATACCATATCCTGCCCATGCAATACCCACGAGATCCCAAGTAAAAGCTCCCTCCTGATGATGAGACTGTTCTGACAAGTAAAAGCTCCCTCCCGATGATGAGACTGTTCTGACTGCTGCTGTTGCAGTCCGGACCCGACATATAATCCCAGTGAGTCTGTGCACTTTAAAAGTGCACAGACGTCTCCTTGTGTCCCTCTATGGGGACTGCCTTGAGCATGTGCATAGACCGACAGTAGTCGGGACTACTCCGCATGCGCGAAATTTTAAAAAATAATTTTGTTTTCTAATTTTTATTTTGAGGGGGCTGCAGTCCGGCAGCCCAATGCCACGAGCCGCCCCTGCCTGGTAAGCTCCTCTCCATACCGGCTACACGAGCCTTGCAGTACCAGCACAACAGTGCTGTACAAATGGGTTGACAGGCATGGGATACCCATCGTGTTCTGACAAGTGTATGTATGGGTGCATGTTCGTATATCTGTAGGGTACAGCATTCCGAGGCCACATATTCCTATTACAATACCCATTGCCACACAGTAGTACAGATAGTGTTGTTGCTGCCCATAGGTGAGGCATGACAATGCAACACCCTACTATGCATGTGGCATGTGCATTTTATGCATATCCCTGTAGAACCACTGTTGGGGTATACTATGGGTTGTATCGCAGTCATGGCCAATGTGTGATGGTGAGTATGGCAGAGTGTCATTATGGGTTTCAAGGAGTACAATATCCACTGGGGGATGTAGGTGCTGTGTACACTGTCATTACACCAAGCTACATCCGTTATATGTCCCATGTACCACGTTATGGTTACCACTGCATCATCAACCATATAGGTATCTGATACCACAATCCAGGCCAGGTATGCATGTTCTGTGTGCAGCCTACCTGTAATACATTGGACACATAGTCATGTTAGTTAGCAGCAAAAGGTTCCAGTCTCTCAGATGTGTGTCTGCCTGTTATGTGTCTGCTAATGTGTATATGAATATATGTCACACTATGTATTGTCCATATACAGCCATTACATCCCCCATTAGCATACTGCACATGTCTGGGGATGTTCTGAATGTAACATGTAACCTGGGACACACCTCAACCTACACGCGGTGTGGTGCGTGCAATGTAAGCCACATACTTCAGTATCACTACATATCTAGGTAGGGGTCTAGTCCCGGTCCTGCCAAGTAACAGTTTGTGTGTGTATGTGAATGGCTCTACATCAGGTTGCAGGGTATACATGCCCCAGCAGGTTACCTTTCCATGTGGCACAGGCAATAACCATTATACTAACCTGTAACATGTGTTCAACTGTATCCCAGATATGTCACAGCCATGGTGTCACGACAGTGCCATACCCCGTTGTGGAATATGACTGCAGACCATCCCCGTGCTGACACATGTACACCTACAACACAAATGGAGAACATTATAGAGACCACAATCAACCAGTGTTACTAACAGCTATAATGTATCATTGTTGGATGGCTACACTACCTGACATATATGCATTACACCTCACTATTTACAACATGTTACAGTGCAGTACTGTGGTAAATTGTAATACAGTCACCATGTGCATCAGAACCATATTAGCCTGTCCCTGCATTTATATTATGGATGACAGGGATGTGGCACAGGTATCATCATATGCATATGGCATCCTCATGCTGACACATGTTCAACTACAACACAAATGAATAACATTATAGAGACCACAATCAACCAGTGTTACTAACAGCTATAATGCATCATTGCTGAACGGTTACACTACCTGACATATATCCGTTACACTTTACTCCTTACAACATGTTGCACTGCAGTACTGTGGTACACTGTAGTACAGTCACCTTGTGTATCAGAACCATATTAACCTGTACCTGCATTGATGGTATGGATGACAGGGATGTGCCACAGGAATCATCATATGCAGAGGGTGTGTTGTTGGTTTGCCATAGGCCGAGGGTGGGCCATACATTTAACACCATGTGTGTATTTGTGAAGGGTGTACGGAAGTGAGCTGGGTGTGATGATATGATTTGTGTAGGTATGGGGTTGCCCTAGGTGTGCTTGCATAATGTGTGGGTATGCATGCACACAGTTCTGCCATGTGGCTGCCCTACACAGGTGTTTATGGACAGCTGCAGACCATATGTGGTGGGTTGTGCAGTTCATTGCCTCCAGCCATGGACATGTGGACTGTGCCTGCCAGGGGTTCCATGAGCATGTCCAGGTACAGGCCTTGATGTGCTACTCTCACCTGTCAATGACAAATGTCCACTGGTACCAGGTCCCTCCTGGCACTGGCCAGGACAATGTGCACGTGGCCTGCAATGGTGTTGTGTAGACAACACCCCCCTGCACTACCGGGGCTGGTACTGACACTACAGGAGCCCCTTGGTGTTCTAGCACATCCTCCTTGACTGCCAGCTCTTGGTGTTGCTGGCCTACGTCCACATGGCTGTTGTCGTACCCCCACCACATGTTTAAGTATGGGGATACCATGGTTGAGGAGGGCCGTCATCTCACCAGACCATCTATCCATGAGCTTGGTATAAGCATGGATGGCACCAGACAGTTCATGGGCGTTGTCACTTACAGATGTGAGAACAGCCCTCTGCAGCCTCAGGCCCTGTCTGGTGTAATGTTCCATACATGCCTGCACCACCATGACAGCCTGAAACATGTGCCTGCTGGTACCAGCTATGTTGCTTCTGCCAGGGGCATGATGTCTAGTGGCCCTACCATGAGCACCCTGGGACATCTGCCTATGTGGTGCCCTGCTGGACAACCTGGCTATGCCTGCTGTGACCAGACACAGTAGACATGGTTACCACACTTTCCTGTGCACTGCCACCAAATGCCAGCTGTCCTTCCGCGATGGCCACTGATGATGGGGTATGTATAGGCACTGAAATTGTGTGCGGGGTTGGGGTTGCTAAAAGAGGGATGTCAAATGATGGTGCAGTATCGGCCCCTAACAACCCTACCTGTGCCTCAACAGTAGTATCATCATCTTCGGTGTCTGTATGGAAACCAACATCAGATTGCATGCAGGAGGGGCCCTGATCCAATTTGCCACCTGTGGGGGAAACAATAAATGCACTTTAAAACCTCTAAAGCATTGTCTAACAGTACACACACACACACACACACACACACACACACACACACACACACACACACACACACACACACACTATAGTATTACCTAGCTGTCAGTGACTTGACAGACAGTCCCACGTATATGTCCATGTGTACCCCATCCTGCATCACACTTGGTAACATGCACACATTGATACCACTCATTAACATATCAGACTTCTAAATGACTACACAAGCGATCACGACACATGACCTGCTACTACATTACCTGCCTGACCTGTGTGTAGTGGTTTTAGATGGCCTCACTGCTGTCATTCTGTGTTCTCCCTGTGCATGTCCAGACCTCATGAGCATGGCCCCTATATATGTGGGCTACTATGTTCAATCCATAATATCACACACTGGTGTGTCATGTGTATGTAATGCTCAGTACATGCCAGATATGCTGCACAATCAGCCTATCATGTGACAACTGTAATATATGGATACACTCCCTGGTGTTCACTAGTACTTCCCCAATGCATCTGTAATGCTGCATACGTGGGTTGTAGGTATCCTCTCTGCTGATTGCGATATTAAGGGTGTACCTGGTGTCTACCTTCCCTCTCAATGCCTGTTCCGTGCTACAGACCATATTATACTATCAACTGTCCAGTGATTACATACATGACAAGTAATCTGGTGTGTAATGTGACAGTCCATGTCCATGTACTGCATGACCCCAGAGGGAGGTATTGCTGTAGGAACACCCCACAATCACACATGTGCATACATGGACACCCACACACACACACACACACACACACACACACACACACACACACACACACACACACACACACACACACACACACATCCACACACGCTACCTATATGCATCAACCTCCCTCCACTTCACCAGAGTGACCCTACAGACAAATTAACTACCCACCAGGATGCACACACACACACACACACACACACACACACACACACACACACACACACACACACACACACACACACATATCCACACACGCTACCTATATGCATCAACCTCCCTCCACTTCACCAGAGTGACCCTACAGACAAATTAACTACCCACCAGGATGCACACACACACACACACACACACACACACACACACACACACACACACACACACACACACACACACACACACACACACATATAGGTGAGGTTGCACAATGATAGTGCACAGTCCTCCTATTACCCATCTGTCAACATGCATAACATATGGTACCCAACAACATGCAGTGCAACTATAGTCAATCCATGCTAGCAGCAGTATTCATGTGTGTGATGCATGTGCTATGTCACTAGGTGAAGCCCCTTCCCCTGGATACCACTGCACCCTTGTACACAGTACTGCTGAGCACCTGTTCTGCACCCTGCCATGTACTGTGCACCACACCTTACAGGTGTACAGCCCATTGATGAATGTGTACTACTGTGTTGGTTATGTCAGCTTTAATGCTCACAGCCCCTATGTTTTCCAGCAACACTTACCTGGGATGATATATGGACAGGTGTCATTTGTGAATGCCTGATATATGATTCACAGCTCTCAACATCAGCGGACCATGTTGGATCAATCCAATACTCTTAGACTGACAACCATCAGAGCATACCGTGGCTATGGGGGCTGTACACACCCTTATTGATATGACGCACCCATCCTTGATTTGCCATGGGACCACATCACCGTATATCTTAACAGTACATGAGCCCAATATGTGACATATGTCCTTTACTTTCACATGCAGTGTCCAGAGAATGTGTTAGGTGAGCAGATGCTGACCACGATGCATACACACAATGTGGGCATATGTGTGCACACCCTTATCATGACTGTTTGTCACACCTCTTGTTGTGTGTGCTACAGCAGTCACTACTCTTGGCAGGGGTATACCAGCATGGGCCATCTGCATTTGTCAGTGTATGTTCAGTCTGCCCTATACATGTCCCCCTAATCTGCATGATTGCAAGGTCTACTCATGTGCACATCCCTTGGTGTTCACACACTGCCATCACTATTGCTGTGGGGGTAGGGTATGGTGCCAAAGGTACTGAACCTGACTATGTGCAGATACAGCCATTCTTAGCATTCTTAGGATCCCTGCTGCAGTGCACTGGTGTGTCATGCTGACACCCCTTCCCCCTCCTTCAGCCTTTTTGCAGATGCATGTCAAGTAAGCCCTACACATGTGTGTCACTTTGCAGTGTCCCATACACTGAACACCACATGTTACAGCCTAGTCCCAGCTGATAATATGGACCACTGCAATGCCTTATGGCATAGCGTATCGCTGCAGCAGTTGCCATTGTCCTAGAGGTATATACACTGGTGTTGCACTGTATATGGGTGTTGTTCCAAACATGTCTCCCACCATTATGTTACTCCCTGTGGACACATTCCACAGTGACAGGATGTTAGTTATCATGCAGGTGTCTGACATACCCTTCCAACACCCCATCATGGTCACCCATGTGATGCTGTGCATTTCACAGCAACAATATGTGCACATGTACAGCAGGCATTCTGTGTAGGTGTGCAAGAGGTGTGCATGTAATATACCATTGTCATTACATCCCCGGTGTACTGGCAAGCATCTACCTAAACCATACTCACCAGCTACAGGCTGCTGCATTGGTGGTATCCTGGAGGGACCTACATAAGAGGGTGAGAGATGCAAAGTCAGTGGCCACAGCTGTGGCATTGCTACAGGGTGAGTGCAGTATTACAATACATCAACAGTACATTTCCACAATACTACCACATATGGACATCTGTTTATCACTACTATGCAGCAACAAAATATATCTATGACATGTCAGATATGCATGATCTTCCTGTACTGATGCAGATGTATATGCAACAGTGTTCTACAGATGTGCCCTGTGGCCTTTCCTGCATTCTCCTCAGCCGGTGTGTGGGTGGCGCCCACCTCCACAAAGGTGTCTGGTGGTTGGTGGCTGGCCAGATAGGCAGGTGCCACGAGGCTGGCCAGGAGCTCATCCACACATGTCGGAGTGGTGGATGGCATGGCCCTCACTGCGGTGAAGTGATCCCCCTGGACTGCAGCAGCATGCCGATGGGCATTGCGAAGCAGGTCAGAACGATTATGTCAGACCTGCTCATAACTGCTGTTGTACAGTCCGACATCATTGACCCTGTGGACTAGGTCATTCCACAGGTGGTCTGCTCCTGCTGATCATGGACAGCCCAGCTAAACAAGGTTGCATAGTGCTGTATGAGTCGATTCAGCAAGATTTCATTTTCAGCTGCTGTGTAGGATGGCATCTTTCCATGAGACATTGTGCCTGAAAGACATAAAGATGGACACGTGTGAGCAAGTCAAGCAGCAAGGTTACCACAATTCTTAAGACACATCACTGTCACCCCCCACCATATCAGCGACAACAAACTGTACACACAACTCAATAGGTATGGCTACAGCATACCTACCAGTTGGGCAGATATTGTACTGTACCACGCTTTGTGCAATCTGTTTGTAACCATGTTCCCCTGTGTGGACACTGTCATTGTTGGTCTGTTACAGACTATTCATCTGCATGCCATTGTCAGGGCCACGGTAGTTCCATATATGCCTGTGGTATGCTTGCTATGTGTGTGCTACACATCTGACATTCTGTGTTATTGCGGTTATCTATGCATGCTGTTGGACATGTTCTGGGACTGTGTAGGTTATTACTACCGACATATGTTCTATAACAGTGACACAATAGCATGTATATGTACTATTGGCCAGCAGAACCACCTCTCCAGACTCCTCTGACCATGTTACCAGGCCACATCGCATGTGTGTCCCACCCTGAGGCCTCCTCATGTACTGGTCTTGCAATGCCATCAGGTGGAACCAACCCAGGGGATGTTGTCCCCCCCGGGGGTACACATGGACATGTTCTTGTTCCCTGAGGTCAGGTCCAGGGTCTGTTCCATAACAGGCTCCACAGACACATGTGGGATGTGCTACATCACCTTGAGGCACCCTGTACATATTCACAGGGCCCACATGCTCCTCCTGCTCAGCCTCTAGGCCAGGCACCTTTGGGACGTGGACTGCTGTTGTGATTAGCAGTGAGTGGGAGGCTTGTTCCCATTGTGTCCATATTGGGGCCAATGGGGCACCCACATCACAGACCACACACACCATCCAGAGTGTTTACCCACCACATGTGTCACATACCACCCCTGTAGGCCGCCTTCTATATCTACCAATCCTGACCACCTCCACTACTATACCTGCCATACTTTCCCATATTCCCATTCCATACTTCACAAACAAGGGCAATGTGGTGCCAACAAGGGGTTCACATGTGACATGCCAGTCCACGTTGCACACACTGAAAGCTGTAGATATCTATGTGTATTGCTATGTGTGCTGTTTCCTCACACATAGCATGCAGCACTGTGGTAGTAATATAGGGACATGTATTTACATACATACATATATGTCTGTGTGTGTGTTTGTATATATGTAGACATGTGCATATAGGTATATATCTATATGTGTAGATATATGGGATGTATATATTTGCTCATATATATGTCTACACATGGGTATCTGTATATTTGTGGACATACATGTATATATAGATATATATATATATATATATATATATATATATATATATATATATATATATATATACACATGTGCATACCTATATGTGGGGTACATTCAGACATCAGTTCCATAATCTCACAACACCTTCCTGCACAGTTGCACTGTTCTGCCTTGCTACGACACAGACAGGTGCCACATATGGACACAGCCTGACATTAATGGGGGTATATGTAAGGCCAGATTGCAGGTAACCCTGTTACATACCTATGGCATTATTGCATACTACAATACAGGTTAACCTGAGTATCCTGCAAGAGGTGGGCTGTGGAACCCATGCGTCCATCATAATGGCATTACTTCCACCACCAGCTATTGGCCACATAATATACATACTTTCCTTTACACAACACGCACTATGATGGCTTACATCTTATCAGTCAGTGCTGCTCTGCACAGTTGACGGGTATGGCCCACTACCCACAGGGACAGACTCTACTGGTCTTAGCAGTTGTTCAGCTGAATACCATTACAACAACAACACCTGAAGGCACATATAAATCATTCCACATCATCTATCCCATTATCATGGATGAAGTACTACTGTCAATTACATACATGTATACTTCACATACCTGTTCTGGGAATGGAGACTCTTCTGGATGTATTTTTTTCTGTGCCTTATACGCACTCTCTCTCTCTCTCTCTCTCTCTCTCTCTCTCTCTCTCTCTCTCTCTCTCTCAGTCTCTCTCCAGTAAATGGAATGAGCTGCTTTGCATAGATTGCAGCATGGAAGTTGTAGGTGATGCACATGATCATGTGATGGCCTCTGCACCAATCAGTGTCCTCCACTTGCTACCTGCACACAGCATGCTGTGTAGTACATCCAATTACCACTGTCATGGCAACCAACTACTATAAATCCCTACATCTTGTGGGTGTGGTCCCTTTACCTTTCCTGTATGATGGACATCCTTCCTGTGTGTGGGCAGCAGTGTTACAGACATCAGGTAGCAATACCTCATACAGGAGAACCTGCACACTCAGGCCAACTACATATTTGTAGGAGGTTCCAGAACTACAGACAGATTGTAGATTGTAAGTAGTGTTGTTGTATGCATTTTACAGCACCAGTGTTACAGGGTTTGTGTGTACATACTAGTTTCACTTGGAATGCAGTCTGTCTGCGTAGCTCTCAACTGTGGGCCTATCCTCCAGTGGCCAGTGGTGTGCCTATTATGTTTTGTCTGCCCACCACACAGGTCTCATATCAGATATATCACTGGCAGTGTGTGTGGTGAGTGCTATCATTTCATGGCTACATCCATTTCTGTTTCTAACTTCATATTACTGACTAAGGGTATGTTGCAGACTATCCTGTAACACCAGCGACTTGCTTAGTGTATGACAAGAGTGTTACACATATGGGCCTGTGTTCCAGCCTCTGTCCTCCACCTACATACCAGGCTTTGTACAGATGACATGCTTTCAGGGGTTGTTATGTAGTGGGCTGTGAGTATGTCATGCTTCCATTCCTGCCATCAGTCCAGTGCTGTTGTGTCCCCCACACATACTGTGGGGTTGGGTCCATATATGTGTGGGCTTCACCTACACAATACATGTGTGCCGTTATGCACTCCAGAGGCTAGTGTATGTAACAGTGTTATATGGCCCTGTATTACTGAGTCTAGGGGGGATGCACCATAACTAACCTAGGCTGTTACAATATGTGGGGATATCAGGGGTAAGCTCCCTTAAGGTATCTGGATGTACATTACCATACAATCCACCTTGGGTAAATGCAGGCCTATTGCCTCCTGCCATACAGACTGTTCTGTTTGTCAGTGTGATTGTGATGGTGTCAATTATGCCTTGTTATGTAACAGATACATCCCATTGTGTCAGCTGAGGTCTTTACCCCCTTGGGATTGTGGACAGAGTGTAGATAGAGGCTGCTGGACTATACATCTGCATTACTTACTGTTGATTGTTTGGTATCCTGTGGCCCAGTCTGTATTTACTATTGTACTACTTGAAGGCCACGGCCAGGACAGCAACATATGTAAAACCTTTCCAGACTACTGTATTAGTATAACTGTTTCCCAGTTGCAGTAGTCTGTTTATATGGATGTCGGTGTCTAAACAGCTATATGACATGGCATATACAATTGTAATAGTACACAAATAAAGCTTTCCCATGTATGCAAACCAGTGCATGGTGTTATATCCTTTGACCTCTCTGTGGGTATATGTTGCAGGCAACAATTGTCATTTGTATGGGTGGCTCATGCAGTGTCCAGTTGGTAAGGTGGTATCTGTAGGCATAGTTGGTGTTCCATATTGTGTGCACCTTCTACATATGTATCTTCCTGTACATATCTGTGTGTGTAAGTGTAGTTACATATATATCTATATCTATATATGTATATATGTATATATAGTTGGTGAATCTGGGAATTCTGAGACAATGTTACAATTGCCTCATGTACACGGACAACCCTCTCCTCCTCCCATGTAACACTAACACTTGTGAGAGATGCAGCTATTTAGCCAGACTGGAGGCTGAGCTCTCTCAACTCAGGACTGGCAAGACCAGGCAGGAGGAGAAGGCAACTACACACACCAAAATACCAGTCTCACATAACTCAACCACACCACTGAATCAAACACATAAACACACTAAGACATACTCGGAGGCTCTGAGTAAAAATTTACCTAAACAGCAGAGGCCTCCAAAGCAGACACCCAAGCAACTGCAAACTCAATACACCACACAAACAACACATAAACAACAAAATCAGTGTGCAAAGCAGTCACTGCCCTTAAGGCCAAATACAACACCAAACATACTTGTCATAGGTGACTCCATAGTCAGACACACTGACGTCCGCTCACCAGACTGAGTAAGGAGAAGGTCACAGTAAGCTGCCTGTTGGGCTAGAATCCGCCACATAACACAAGCACCCAGGTCTCTCAACAGCAGGTACAAGTGCGACTCAGTCATTGTCCACGCTGGTGTCAACGACCTGAGACGTACCTCCTTGGACTACATGAAAAGAGACATTGAGGAGCTCTCTGATTATGTAGCCCAGGCAGGTATGACCCTGACCTTGAGCAGTATCCTACCTTCACCTAGAATGATGCCACAATACAGTGATAAGATGATCAGCTTTAATAATTGGCTTAAATTCTGGTGTCATTCAAAGGGATCCAATGTCTGTCTGCCTGGGATGACATGCTGGACAAGCCACGCTGCTTAAGGGACGGCTTGCACCTGTCACCCCTAGGCTTCCGGATATTGGCAAAGGCTATTGCCACCCCATAGTGCCTTTTAGGCAAGGCTCAAATTCTAAACCTACCACCCTAGCACACAAAAAGTAAAAAACTAAGGGTAATGCTGCTCAATGCCAGAAGTCTCAATCTCAAGATGCACGACTTTTCGAGGCCCTTCTCAGTATGGAGAACATCGATGTCTGTGCTGTGACAGAAACCTGGTTCAAGGCTCCTGAGAGCACCCTAGCACTATCAGGTTTCACCTCATATCATGTTCCGGCCCCAAAATCCGGACAACACCAAGAAAGGAGGGGGGGGGGGGTGTCCATATTCATAAAGGACACCCACACCTCAAGGTTGGTGGCAACGCACGATGCATCGGAGACCATCCAGGTGCAATTAACCATAGGCAAGACTGCTCTGCAATTTGTAGCATGTTACAGGCCACCCTCTCAAACTCAGGAACCTCACATGGCCTTCCTGAAAACAATGGAGGGGATAAATGTATCTCCAAACACCATCATACTAGGTGACTTCAACTACCCTAATATAGACCGGGAACACTACTCAAGCCCAAACACTCTAGCACAAAGGTTCCTGGAGTTCATAAACTCAAATGCCATGGAACAACTAGTCACCATCCCCACAAGAGGAGAAAACATACTTGATCTCATCATCACGAACATGGGATCACAATGTTCAACACCGGAAGTATACCCCTCACTGGTGAGATCAGATCATAAACTAATCTGGCTGGAGATCCTCATCCGCCCCACCTGAAATAAAAAGACCACAGTGAAACCTTCTCAAAAGCGGACTTCACACTTGCAACAACTAGTGTGGTCTCCTTTAAGGCCCCTGAGCCAGTGGTAAACATTAGTCAAACCGCTGAATCACTTACAAATGCCTTCTACCAGCACCTACAGGACTGCATGGATCAGGCAATCCCAAACAAAACTAAGACTCTTTGTACCAAAGGCAAGCGTCCAGTCTGGTGGACCCCAGCCATAAACAAGCTCTACAACAAAAGGAGGAAGCTACTACAAGATAGAGCAAAATCCTTGAAAGGTAAGACACCTTTGATCATTATAAGTAAAAAACTAAGAGCTCTCATAAAATCATCCAAGGCAAATTTTGAGAGAAAAATCGCCAAGGACTCAAAAGACAATCATAAGGCCTTCTTTAGCTATGTTAGAAACCTAGGAGGAAACTCCCAGATATGCTCAGAATTAGTTCAAAATGATGTGAAGATTACTGAACCTACACACATTGCCAACATACTGGCTGACAGGTTCAGTGCAAACTTCTCCCCACTTCCCTCCAGAAGGAGAGATATGTATAACAGAGGATTGTAGCCCCCAAACATCTCCAACGCCCAGGTGAGAACTGCTCTCTCCAAAGCAAAAAATACAGCATCCATGGGACCGGATGGTGTCCCCGGCTGTGTGCTCCATGAACTCAATGAGGAATTAAACCCGCAGTTAGGACAGCTGTTTAATCTTAGCCTCACCTCAGAATCACTCCAAGGAGTGGCGACGGTGACTGTGGTCCCACTTCACAAGGGCGGTGCCTCCACCGACCCTGGAAATTACCGTCCCATTAGCTTGACAAGCCTTATCTGCAAAGCCATGGAGAGGATCATAATGGAACTCATAAATAAAGACAGAGAACTTGCAGACTTTGGATCCAACCCAGTTTGGCTTTGTCAAAGGCAGATCATGCCTTTTAAACTTGGTTGACTTTTTCGAGACAGTCACCAAGGCCATTGATGAAGGAAAGGCAGTCCATACAGCCTACCTTGACCTGGCAAAGGCCTTTGACACAATACCCCACTCAGGTATCATCGAAAAACTCATCAGCTTGAATGTAAACCCATACATCACAAGATGGGTTGCAAACTGGCTAAGTGACAGAACCCACAGGGTCAGAGTTGCTGGAGCCATGTCAGACTCAAAGCCTGTCACAAGTGGTGTCCCACAGGGCTCAGTCCTGGATCCACTCTTGTTCGGCATCTACTTTTCTGAAGTACAAGCAAACACAGGAGCAAACACAGGAGGGTTATGGCTGACAAAGTTTGCAGATGACTGCAAACTGGGCGCCATAGTCGAAAACACATCTGACACAGATATCCTTCAGAAGGGCCTCACAGAAATGGATAACTGGTGCCAGAGTCATGGCCTAAAGTTAAATGCCAAGAAATGCATAGTCATACCCTTCAGGAAAAACAAGGTTACCCCTAGCTACCATATAGGTGGCAATCCACTGAGCACAGAAGAATTCATCAGGGATCTGGGGACCCAGGTTGACAGTAGCCTTTCGTTTGACACTCATGTTGCTAAAGTAGTTAGAAAAACCTTCTACATTGCCCACCTGATCATGAAGGGATTCACATCTAGATCAAGGGAGGTCATCGTCCCCCTGTACTCATCACTCATTAGACCTATGATTGAGTACAATGCCCCATTCAGAATGTTCCTGACCCGACACCTGCAGCAGCTGGAAAGGCCCCAAAAGTTCCTCACCAAAAGGATAAAGGGTCTCAAAAATATGTCTTATGCTGCCCGACTGAAAGTACTCCAGCTCTATTCAGTCTCATACCGCTTGCTCAGAGGTGACCTGTGCCTGACATATAAGGCCATGTCAAACCCTGATTTGATGAATATGCTTCACCTCAAAAAATCTAGATCCCTCAGAACCACAAAGGTGGGAGACTTAAACCTTGACACGGTTATTAATAGAACGTGCTGGAGGGACAGATTCAGCACCCAGAGACTCCCGGTACATGTGAGGCAGAGCACCTCGCTGGCCTTGTTCAAGAGGAATCTTGACCAATGGATGGGGGATCGCAGATATACCCCAGGGATTACTTCAGTGTCACTGCTTGACAGAGGCACAGCAAAATAATAGGCATAGTTTTATTCAAACTAAAGGGGTGGCGAAAGCCAAATAACTATGGGCTAGGCTTATAAATGCCCTTGGGCAGATAGCCTAGTATGAACCTATGAACCTATGAACCTATATATATATATATATATATATATATATATATATGTATGTATATATATATATATATATATATATATATATATATATATATATGTATATGTATATATATATATACACACACATATATATATATATATATATATATATTTACATATCTGTATCTGCATATATGTGTCTGTGTATATGTATCCTAGGGATGTTGATTGCTTCCACATTGTACATGCCCTATGGTAGCCACACTGTACTGCATGATATGTTACTGATACCAGCCTGACATCATACAGGTGGAATGGAGTACTGTTAACATCTTGTGCCCATGTCGTGTCAGGTCCTGGTTATGGGATCTGCAACAGGTGGTAGTGTATTGCAGGGCAGACATGTTTAGTTGTAGGGGGGGAATACTTATTCGTACAAACAGCATGTTGTTTGAGCACCCTCAACCCCATTAACGGTGCATGTGGACATATATGTTTTTGTTAAGTTCCCATGTTTATCTACAGATGTATGTCTGTATATACCTATATAGCTGTATATATCCGCTTACATATATATATATATATATATATATATATATATATATATATATTTCTGTATATATATACATATATAAATATATATATATATATATATATATATATATATATATATATATATATATATATATATATATATATATATATATATATATATAATATACACACACACACACACACACACACACACACACACACACATACATGAACATGTTTAAATACATTTCCTGTATTGTTGAATGACTAGACTGGATGATATGTTTGTGAAAACACCAGAGTTATGTGCATCTGACATGTCTTAGTGGTAAATTACTTTGGCTATGGTGTGCAGGGTCCTAGGTTCAAGCCTTGTGGAGGCTGTTTAGTTTGTTGCTGGCAGAACATGGGCCGTTGGATACAGAGTGATTAAGGCACTTTTAAGTGTGTTTGCACGGAGGTAAGCACTGCTAATTTCTGGTTTCAGTTTCTTATACTCAGTTAGCTTCTAAATTGCTTAACCTGTGTAGGCATTGCTTACCCCTGTGCAAACAGGCTTAAACCCGCTTACTGCTGCTTAAAATTGCTTACTCTTGATTACCCCTGCACTAATGTCTTTAAAAGAAAAGAAAAAAGGGTTGATAGGAAAGTGGTGAAAAAGGGGCACAAAGAGGGAAATACGGTGGGGGAAATAGCTAGGGATGTGCAGGAGGGTGTAGGGAAGGCCCACAGCTGCCCATTTCTTCTACAGCAACAGCTGTGCATATACACTGAATTTGGAGGTAGGTTTGGACACTCACATCCCTGAGAGAGGGGTGAGGACAACAATAATATGTTGCGATGCCAATTAGACCAGATTAAATGTGTCCAGTGGACACGTGTACAAAATGGACAGCTATGTATGGGGCAATATTTATTTGTGGGAACAGATTGCCCTTTTTTTCAGGTGAGGGTGGGATGTTGGGGAGGGATAGTAGTTATATTTGGGGAGGTAGGTTGGGTAGGTTAACAGACAAGACAAACAAGATGCATACAGGAGCGGTATATGACACACGTGGGGGGTAAACACCTTGATGGGGAGGGTTGTTGAGAAATTGGAAGCCCATGAGCCCCCTAGTTGAAACAGTGGGACTGAGATCCCCACTCATGGGCAGTCACCACTGAACCTTCACAACCCTAAAGATGGCTATGCGTGGGGCTGAGTCGGAGAGCCAGGCTGACCCTCTAGTCGTGACATGTGGCCATCGAGCTGGCATAGAAGATCTCCAAAGCTGATCGAGCCCTCTATGCACCATGACCCAGACCTGGCAACGGGTGACAGCTTCCTGTCCATACCCGCTCCCAGGGGGGAGAGCCCCATCCCCTGAGGTGGTTCCACCCGGAGGTGGTGCAGGACCTACGGACAAGGCGGTCCCAGTTTGGGCCCCAGATGTGCTGGTGTCTGGTGCCATGACCAGCTGAGGTGGCACAGGTGGATCTGCTGGGACCCGCCTTCCCATATGTGCTATGGTTTTTATGGTGTATCAACATATGTGGGTTAGTAATAGTCAACACATTTCAGTGTTAGGTATAACCAGGGGCAGCCCGTGCTATTGGACTGCCGGACTGCAGCCCCCCCAGCTGTAAAACAAAAAGAAAGGAAAAGAAAAAAATAGAAAAGAAGAAAAAAAAAATAAAAAAATGATCGCAAATAGCGGACCTTCGCGCATGCGCACTAGCAGCATTTCCAATATCCAGACTGCTGCTGAGACAGTCTGGAGCATGCGCAGACTGTCTCAGCAGCAGTCTGGATTAGGAAACATTCAAGAGCAGAGATCCCAGAAGTTTATGCAGTTGTAACTGCATAGACTGTCACTGGAAAGGGATCGGACTTGGACTGCAACGTCGGCAGGCTGGGAGTCTTGTCAGGGAAAGAACATCTCACGGGCTGTGGTGAATTTAATGCTCCAATGGATGTAGTGATGGATATAGTGCACACGGCTGTGGATTTAATGCTGCAACAAATGGATCTACATCTATCCAGGTAGTGTGTGTGTGTGTGTGTGTGTGTGTGTGTGTGTGTGTGTGTGTGTGTGTGTGTGTGTGTGTGTGTGTGTGTGTGAAATGCCCCAGGTACTACATGGTGGTGGGTAGAAAATAAGGCTTGAACCCTGCACTTTGGGCCCAGGTGGCAAGAGCCTGAATTCCCTACCCACCACCATTTGTAAAAATGGTGCAGATTTTTCCCTCATACTTGTTCTGTTACTCATAAAATCTGTAATTTCTGTATTTTTGTGTCCTTGCAAAGCCAGTAGTGCATTGGTGCAGTGGTAGCATTGTTGCCTGACAGCTACATGTCCTCTGGTTTGATTCATGGCTGGGGTGCTTTACCTTCTGTGTGGAGTCTGTATGCCCTCCCTGTTTTTGTTTCCTGTAGTGTCCTCCCATCTTACAAAGACATGTGTCTGTCTGTAGTGTTTCTCCCTGGGCCTCTGCTAAAAATTAGCTTTCGTTCCAAGTCAGACTTTCCTGGTTAATAAATGTTAAAAATGACACACATTTGAATATCAGACTTCATATTCTTCAGAAAGTGCATGATAACACAAAAGCTTTTATTCTAGCAATTTTCTAAGTGTATAAGATGGATATTTGAAATTTGTCCCTATTTTTGGGACTGCATTTCTCCATTATTGGCTTCATCCAGGTTTTGTGCTAAGGTTGAGAGCTATGGTAAGAACTGAATTCACTGAATATGTTTGGGGGCTATATTCCCCCATTACTGGCTTTGTCTGGGTGTTTTTTGCTAATAGGTTGAGAGCTATGGTGAGAACTGAATTCACTGAATGTTTGGGGGCTGTATTCACCCATTATTGGCTTTATTCAGGTGTTTTGTGCTAAGAGGTTGACAGCTTTGCTGTGGTGAGAACTGAATTCACTAAATGGTAGCCATTTAAGTTTCCGTCTTCCTCTTTCACAAAACAGCTGATTTGGCATAGTAGTATCTTGCTCTGACTGTTTTACACTGGGTTCAAGATGTGGCAGTGAAATGTATGCTGGTAACACAGCATTTTATTCTAGCAACTTTCCAACATTATGCAAGCAATGTTTAAAATGTGTCCCTGGTTTTTGACCTTTTGTCCCCCCGCCCCCAATAAATTTTGGCTTTTTCCAGATTTCTTGTGCGGCAAAGTTCAGAGATACAGTTGAATGTCGAGTAGATTTTACAAGGAGCTGAGAGCTGCAGGGGAACAAAAGTTTAGTGCTGCTTATGCTAAGTCTGCTTGCATTGTTAATAGCACAACAGGTAGTGTACTTGCTTTTGATGCAGAAGGCTGTGGGTTCTACTCCCACAGTAGGTAGATGCATTGCTGATACTGTACTGTGTTGTAAAGGGGGTGGATGCTGCAGTCTCTTTTGGCAAAGATACCTAGTAACTATGAACCTGTTATCAGTTTGCTATCCATTCCCTATTGCGGTATTACTAGTTTATCATTTTTTTTAATGCATGCAACATAGGCAATTTATTCTTCAAGGGCAACAGGCACTTATGCGGACACCTATGAGTGGTCTCACTCATTCTTTTGGCGTTTTTGCTGTTCTCCATTGCGGGGGGCATGTATATTCTGAACGCTCTGCTCTCAGACACGCCCGTTGCACTATTACATGCCTCATGTAAGATTTGGAGCTCAGGCAGCATGCCTTCATTAATATGTATGGCACGTTGCCGTCCTGCTCCTAAACAGCCACTTCTGTGCAGGACTAAGCTAGTCCTGCATGGAAGATTAGTAAATCTGGGGGAATGTATATGTAATACATTTTCAGTTTTGAAAAAATTGGAAAGGAATACACAGTTATACATTTTTTTTAAAAAAGAACACCTTGCCAGGATTAGAACCCTGCACCAATTGAACTGGAAGAGACTCCTCACATCATTAACAAGTTGCATCAAGTAACTACTTATTACAGTAGAGCCAATTACACTTAAAATAATTTTTACTTAAGAATTTATATTGCAATCTACTATTTGGGCATGAGTATGTACTTTCTGGAACAGATTAAGTGTGATATTGGAAAGACAGAGCAGAAATTAGACTGAAAATCAAGGAGAGGGCACAACCACGTGTCAGGTAGCACACTTATAAAATGTATGTAAAGTATTAATTCTGTCATCTGCATCCATTGAATGTGTTAAAGTGTGACATACCTCCTGCTGTCTCCTACTGTGAATATATGCTCAGTAGATAATCCAACATCAAATGGTTAGAGATAACATTCTCATCATTAGGAATCTTAACCCATTTCTGGGATTTCTGCACAGCCACCTCACATAAAGTTTAGATGACATGGCCAATATCTGGAGCAAACTGCAGTCATACTTCAGAATGTGTATTACTTAAATGTATTCGTAATATTTACTGTGGGGCCCATCCTTTCAAAGTGTGACATTTATCAGCATGGATCGCTGACTGACCATTATTACTAATGAGGCACACTTGTACGGTGTTAACTGCCAAACTCTTAATCTCGTCTCCAACACTGCTCAGGTGTGTGCCTGGCATTGTGTAGACCCCAACACAATATATACCTTGCTTGCTCATCACACAAACTAAAAATGGACTGAGAAGTAATTACCATACTCTGAGTGTCCAAAAGGGATTGTCTACATATTATAAGTGTGACATAGAGCTGGGATCTTCCTTTGCTCTATGGAAAACAAATTTCCTCCCTAATTTACTTCTTTGAGGTAAAGCAATATGCCATTTGATTCATACAACTGCATCATTGTACAATGTTAACATTTATTTTATTTGTGCTGTCTACCTGTATTGTTTAACATAATTGTAAAAGTAATAAGCAATGTCTTTAATGTGTACTATGCAACATACATGTCTACAGCCTTTAGTACAATGCTAATGCAGTTTAGAATGTGGTTGTAGACATGAATACCTTTTGACATGTGCCACAGCAATGCAGGACAAATCAGAATAAGTGTAAGTTTTTTTTCAAGTGAAGGTTTAGGTTCTGTGTGCTTTATTTTATGTTGTTGCTGTGCTTAGAAGGTTGTGTGCCTGATAACTTGACACTCATGCATCTGTTACTTTGCTTTATTTGGGAAGAGTTAAACATATGTAATTGAACATTGGACTGTTGGCTGTATTTTTTTAGGATGCAGCTATATTTGTGCTAGGCCCATAATAAGCAATTACATGAGGGTGTATTAGTATTTTTCATTACTGTTATATTTCATGCACCACCAGTGTAGGAACATGGCTTTTGATGTCCACTTCTTTTATTCCATAACAAAAGGGATATGTGTAAATGAAGGACACATCTACATGAAAGCTTCAACTTTCTGGTTGCTGAAAATGAGGTGATACTACAGGCCCTCTATCTCCATGTGGCTGTCTTATTACAGTACAAGCCTCAAAGAAGCCCATCTGTGACTGTGTCTGTCAGCAGATGGCCTATGATGTAAATGCAAACAGTGGTCATGGACATAATTACAAAATGGTCCAGCATAGAGCCAATGATATGATAAACAGGGACACTATGAGACTGGAGGCTGTGGAATGGGACTAGAGGGCTACTGGTGGTAGGAAATTTACTGTACCATCAGTACCCAATACAGAGGTGTTCCTGGCATCACTCTGAGTTTTACAGTCTGGTGCTAAATGTTGGGGAAGAAATGGACAGGTATCAGAGTATTCCAACACATGATGCGCTTGGTATGAAGTTCTACATTTATTAAGTCCTCCATTTGCAGTTTCTAGTCATATGAATGCTTCTAATATGTATGTCATCTGGTGCATATAAGTACATCTTGCATGATGGTGCATTGTCCATCTGCACAAGGTATGGTCATATTCATATGCAATAGTTATCTTTATTAATATTTGAAATTACAGCACTTGCATGTGTAGCTGTGCTGTTTGGGGCATACTTACACAGGGTATTTTTTGTTTTGTTTTATCCACAGGTGAAACAATATCTGGCACCAGCAATGTAGAAGTACCCCCTTCTGATGTTAGGGGATCTTTAGCCTGAGATAATGATGGCAGAGATGAGCAGGCACAGTTCATAACTGCAGAGGATATATCAGACACAAAGAGTGTGATTCCCCACATCACCTTCCCAGACTATGATCATGGTCTGTCTGCTTATGCAGAACCATGACGCAAAACCATCTGAGAGTGACAGGTTGATGAAAACACTCTAGATTAGGGAAGTGTGGTGGTCCCATGTACAGACATGTCTGAATCTGCCCTTAGCCATCATGGATATGAGCTACCATACATGGGGCGGTCAGAAGATGTGCTCAGAGGAAGTATGGTTACAACCCTCCCCTCAGAAATTTGTGTGTCAGTAGCTGCCAAGCATGTATATGCAGGGCCCTTGTGCAGGCACATGTGAGTTTCACCAAGGCCTCAAAAGAGGATGTGAGACTAATGCAGATTCAGAGCTAAGTGTCTGTGAGGTAAACACCTTTACCATTATGCCATCCCAAGGTTGCACATGCTGATATATGGGCTACATGAGCCATGTCTATGACTAATTGTCAGGATGACTAACACACTGGACCATGCAATGTTTACTCTGCCTCACTTTTGGGGGAGAAGCAGCATCCATGAGACCAGTCATCTTGTACATCCTTAGATGTTAGGTGACATGGGCACTGTTGGATAACCATGCTAATGTACACAGCCAATTTAGTTCTTGAATAATTTGATCTGTAAGTGTCCCTGGTTCCAGGAGGAGAGAAAGTGATAGATAGAGGGAGAGAGAGAGAGAGAGAGAGAGAGAGAGAGAGAGAGAGAGAGAGAGAGATAGAGCACATGATTAATTAGCATATGCCTCTCCCCCAGACTGCCTCATTAGCATTTAGAATGGATGCAGAGCCAACCCTATGTAGTGCTGCATGTTTTCATGTTAAACCACTGTGCAGCAGTAGCACCATGTTATGGATGTTCTTGAATTACAAAAGGTTACTTTTATGTGTACATGAAGGTGTACTTGTCATGGTAGCTTTATGAATTCCTGTCTCAGTGTTGGTTGGCATCCTTAAAAATGTACCCTGGGATTCAGAAAGAGCATTTGTGTGATTATCCACTTCTCTTCTAACTCTCTTTGAAAGCTCTGTTTGTTTGTGAGTGCTTGTGTATGTGTGTGCATGCGCATGTTTGAAAGTGTGTGTGTGTGTGTGTGTGTGTGTGTGTGTGTGTGTGTGTGTGTGTGTGTGCGCGCGAACATGTGTCTGTGTATGCCTGAAATGGTAAGTGTATCTGTGATTGAAATAGGGTTTGAGGGGAGAGGGGTTGAGCTACAGTTTGTGTGTGCATGTGTGTGTGTGTGTGTGTGTGTGTGTGTGTGTGTGTGTGTGTGTGTGTGTGTGTGTGTGTGTATGAAATAGTAAGTTCATCTGAGATTGTGATAAGGTGAGATGGGCTGATCTACAGTGAGTGTGTGTAGTAGGGGTGTCGGTGTGTGAGTGTGTGTGTGTGTGTGTGTGTGTGTGTGTGTGTGTGTGTGTGTATGTGTGTGTGTGTGTGTGTGTGTGTGCCTGTATGGGTGAAATGGTAATTTTTTTTTTTATTACACTAGGATGAGAGAGGCTGATGTGCAGTTATTATGTGTGCGTGTGTGCGTGTGTGTGTGTGTGTGTGTGTGTGTGTGTGTGTGTGTGTGTGTGTGTGTGTGTGTGTGTGTGTGTGTTCATGAATGTGTGTATGTGGGGGTGGGCTGCCATACGTTTAAATACCTCTAGACTAATGAGCAAATTCTGTAATACTGAGGTTCTTAGAACAACAGATTTTACAACAAAAAAAGAGATATTGGGCAACATTATACACTAGGGACTGGAATTATTACCATTAAGTCCCTTCAAAATTTGATAGAACACATGTTTTGCAGCACAAATATATTAGACATATAGAAGGAACACTATGCATAAGAGACACATTAAAGTCACTTAAAGATCTAAAAAAAAACCCAGCAGTAGAAAAGGCTTCAAACCCTCTACCCTTGGCTCAGAAAGCAACTTATTAACAAGGTAGAGCTTTAGTCATCTGCTCTAACACTGGATATCAGAAGTACTCTTTAAATATTACACTACGTCACATAAAACAATAAAATAACAATGGGGAAATTCTTTAAAACTTGTATGCATGGTTCAGAGAGCAACTTAATAACAAGGCAGAGCTTTAGTCCTCTACATCAAATAATGACTTTAGTTAAATAAAAGGTCCTGCATTTTGATGTATTTTCTGACTGATAAGAGCTACTGAAGATCTTACATTCACTTATGCAGTTTTCTTAACAGACGGGATTCCTTGCCATGGAACCCCAATGTTCAGCCAGTCTACCAAAGCTTACCCTTGCTTTAAGGTATGCCAAACATCATCCAAACACTGCTTGCATAGCATAAGGCATAAAGGTGATATTCAAGGATATCATCTACCGAACCTCTTTGCTGCCAGTCTGAACATTTGTTTTTACCATTGGTCTGTTTGCCTGCATCCATTTTTAGCCAGCTACTTGCATTTTTGTGCTAAGGGTAATGACTATGTCTGTTTGCTGAATCCTAGCAAGTTGCAGATAGGTGCCTTATTGAGGTTTTTGTTTTTTCTTGCCTTTTTTATGCTCTTTAGGATTAATGTCATCCAGGAAGGGCAAATACCAGTGTGGGAGACAGATTCCCCATAAAGTCTGCCACCATGTGTCTTTTTTGCCTTGGAGCTATTCACAACTCTTGATTTGTCAGGCGTTCATCCCAAAACCCCTTCACAGTAGGCTTTCTTCCCTTCCATTGTATCTTGAGGACCACCATCTTAAGCTTCTCATTAAAGATAGAATGGAAGGAATCTCCTGCCCTAAAGATCAGCCGTTAGGGAAGACGAAGGTGAAAAAGGTATGACCGGATTCTTCCTCTGTGCAGGCTAGGGATCTATAGTCTGAGTGGCAGGCCTTTACTCAGGGGCTATTTACTTCTTTAATGTCATTAAAGCCTCCTCAGGGGGTTTCGGTTCCTGCTCCTTCTTGGTTCTCTATTCCTCTCAAAAGGCCCAGAGAACAGGATTTTTTTGAGGAAGAGTCAAATTCTGATGATGAATCCCTGACTTATTCTACTCAGATTCCTTCTCCTTTGGACTATGGGTCAGAGGGGGAGGAATCTATAAGCCCTGATGTTCCTTTTGAAGAAATTTTCTTTGGAGACACAATCTCTAGGATGATGGAATTTTTTAAGTGGGATTGTGCTTAGGTGTCTGATACTCATAAGAGGTACTATGAGTTACTGCAGTTAAAATCTGCTAAACCTGCAGCTATACCTCCTGTTTTGGCTGCTTACCAGATGCTTTTTCCAATTCCTCTCATACGCCTGATTCTCTGCCCCATGCTCCCAAGAAGCCTAGCTAGTCTTATAAGGTACCTGAGGATTTTTAATTGTTTGTATAAATGTCCTGCTGCTGATCCCTCTGTGGTATCTGTAGCTTCTGATAAGCCATGCCAATTGCTTCCTTCACCCAAGCTATTGCCTTCTGACAAGGATAGCAGAACCATGGAAAGGCTGGTTAAGAAGATTTACACTTCTGCTACCCTAGCTTTTATGGTTATTAATTATCAGACCTATATATCTAAGTATGTGTTGGCTCTTCTCAGGCCTGTCAACTTCTTTCTGATTTTCCATACTCTTAGGGTAAAACTTCTGTTCTTTCCTTGCTAGGAATTTCCACTCGGGTATTTCATAATTCTATCAAATGTAGTTATGATGCAGCAGGTGCCTCTTCTAGGGCTGCTGGTTTTGGTTCTGTGAGGAGGATTTATCCTTGGCTTAGTCTTCAGCCTCTACCTGACGATATTAAGGCTAAGTTGATGGATGCTCCTTTGGATCCTAAACTTTTATATGGGGAAGCTGCTGCTGGTTTGTTTAAGTCCCTTCAGGATAAGCATAAGGCCTTACAGGAGCTTAAACATGTGTTTGTTTCCTCCTGTGCCTAAAATTCAGCGAAACTATCCCACTAAGCCAGCCTTTGTTCGTAGGCAATCTTATTCTTCAACTAAAGGTAAAACGAGTGGCAAATGGGCTCCTCCTCCTAAGGCTACTCCGTATTCATAGATTCCGAAGCCTTCCTTTCCTGAGAAGCTGGGTATTGTATGACTATTTGTCTTTTCCTCACCATGTTCCTCCTTCTCTTTGACTTTCTCTTTCTCTTCCTATTTGGTTTCAGATCACTCAGGATTCCTGGGTTCTGTTTATTATTTGTCAGGGATATGTCATGGTGTGAAAATCCCATCATTCTTTTATGGGCATTCCTCAGCCTCCTTGGGAATAAGTTCCCTTTTTTCCAGAGGTTCTTCATAAATTCCAGTGCGCTGGATCAACTAATCCATTGTCCCACCAGGGGCTCCAATATCCTAGACCTGGTCATTACCAACATGGGAGATTGGTGCTCCACACCAGTGGTTACCCCTTCATTGGTCAGGTCTGACCATAAACAAATCACCCTTGACATCCACATTCCACCCCCACCCCCCAGTAAGGAAACTTCCTTAAAAAACTTCTCCAAAGCCAACTTCATGCTACTGAAGTCAGAAGTGACAAACTTCATGACACCCATGCAGACGGGATCTGAAAGTTCGACTGCAGAATCCTACACTAAGGCACTGTATGAGCACATCCACTCGTGCATGAATCGTGTCATCCCAAATAGAACCACGATGCTCTTCTCCAAAAAAGGAAGCCAATCTGGTGATTCCCTGCTATAAACAAACTATAGAACAGAAGGAAGAAACTGTTGCAGAAAAGAGGAAAATCCCAGGAGGCAAAAAACTCCCTCACCAGCTTCAGTAAGAAGCTGTGATCCCTCATAAAATCCTCAAAAGCTAGTTAAGAAAATAAAATTGCCAAAGATTCCAAAGACAACCACAAGGCATTCTATAGTTATGTCAAGAATCTAAATGGCAATGTTCAGATTTGCTCTGAGCTACAACAGAATAGCATTAAATATACTGATCCCAAGGATATTGCTAATATCCTGGCAGATCGATTTAGTGCCAACTTCACCCTCCTCTCACCCCCTAAAAGGCCCATCTCAATACCAAACGATTGCCAAATTACGGTAATCATGGCCATACAGGTAGAAACCACACTCTCCAAAGCTAAGAATACAGCATCCATGGGACCAGATGGCATCCCGGGCTGTGTACTAGATGAACTACAAAATGAACTGGCACCTCACCTAAGTGTCATGTTTAATCATAGCCTCACCTCAGGCTTCGTGCCCACTGAGTGGCACACAGCTACAGTTATCCCACTCCACAAGGGGGTATCCACCTTGGATCACGGGAACTACCATACCATCAGTCTGACAAGCCTGATTTGCAAGGGCATGGAACGCATTATCATGGAACTTATAAAGAAAGACATTGACAACCTTCAAACACTGGACCCCACCCAGTTTGGGTTTGTGAAGGGCCGATCTTGTCTCCTGAATCTGATTGACTTCTTCAAATCAGTCTCCAGAGATGTGGACGAGGGTAAGGCGGTCCACACAGCCTATCTGGACCTCGCCATGGCCTTCAACACCATCCCCCACTCTGGAATCATAGATAAACTTATTAAGCTGGGCATAAATCCCTATGTCACTCATTGGGTTGCTAACTGGCTTACTGACAGAACCCAGACTGTAAAAGTAGCTGACTCCAAATCCAGCTCAGGACAAGTGACAAGTGGAGTACCTCAGGGTTCAGTCCTGGGACCACTCTTGTTTGGCATCTACTTCTCTGAAGTTCAGGCCAACACTAAGGGACTCTGGCTAACAAAGTTCGCAGATGACTGCAGACTGGGAGCCATTATTGAATCCCCAAATGATGTGGATATTCTACAAAAGGGCCTTACAAAAACAGATGCCTGGTGCTAGAGCCATGGGCTCAAGCTTAATGCCAAGAAATGTATACTTATCCCCTATGGAAAAAAACATGTACCCATGAATTACCACATAGGTGGCAGTAGACTAAACATCGAAAGTGTGATGAGAGACTTAGGGACACAGGTGGACAGTGGTCTCAATTTTGATAACCACATCACCACAACAGTCAGGAAATCCTTCTATGTGGCACACCTCATCATTAAGGGCTTTTCATCCAGAAAAAAGGAGGTCATTGTCCCACTGTACTCATCCCTCATTAGACCCATTATAGAGTATAATGCCCCATTTGGTATGTACCTCACAAGACATCTGCAACAGCTCGAAAGGCCACAGAAATACCTCACTAAAAGAATCACAGGCCTAAAGCAGATGCCATATGCTGACCATCTAAAAAAACTTCAGCTATACTCTGTGGCATATCATCTACTCAGAGGTGATCTCTGCTTAATATACAAGGCCATGTTAAACCCTGAGCTGTTGGACATGCTCCACTTAAAGAAATCCCAATTCCTCAGAGCCACATGCTCCAGGGATCTAAACCTTGTCATCACAATGAACAAAACATGCTGGAGGGATAGGTTCCTGACCCAGTGACTCCCCATACTGTGGAATAGACTGCCCATACATGTCAAGCAGAGTGCCTCATTGGCCCTCTTCAAAAGGAACCTTGATGATTGGATGGGAGATAGGAAATTCACCCCGGGGATCATGTCAGCTAGACAAGGGTCCAGAGAAGTAAATACTGTGGGAAGAAATAGCCAGAGAATTGTTATGGTTAGGCTTGTATAGGCCCTAGGGCCGATAGGTTCATAGGTTGGTACTAGGCTATCTCTTGACTCAGGGTGCTATTCAAGAGGTGCCTGTGTCCCATAGGGGAAAAGATTCTACTCCAGACTGTTTCTAGTGCCCAGAAAAGTGGACACTTGGAAACCTATTCTATACATCTATCATCTAAACACTTTTCTTAAAGTGCCTTCCTTTTGGATGTTGTCCCTTTAGACTCTGCTTCTTCACTTGCTCCCTCAGGCCTTTATGGTGTCTCTGCATCTCAAAGATGCTTATCTCCATATTCCAATCCATCCTCTTTTCAGGAACTTTTTGCATTTCTCTGTTGCTTCTTGGCATTTTCAGTTCTCTGTTTTGCCCTTTGGCCTTTCTACTGCCCCAAGGGTGTTCAACAAATGCCTTGCGCCTGTGAATACTTTTTTGCAGGCTTCAAGGGATCCAAATATTTCCTTACTTAGATGACCTGCTGATTAAGGTATCCTCTTCAGGGATTATTTTGGAAAATTTTCATTTTGCAATTTCCCTTCTTCAGAGCCTGGGGTTCACAATAAATTTCAAAAAGTCTTCTCTGGCTCCTCATGATCATGTTTTTCTGGGTTGCAGGATTCAGGTAGTGCCAATACTTGCATCCCTGCCTCCTCTAAAGGCCTTAACTCTCATTTATTTATTTTACACTCTTCTTTCTCTGGCTTTCAATACCACCGGGGAGTTTCTGAGAGCTCTGGGTTTAATGGCATCCAGCATTATGATGGTCCCTCTGGCCAAAGTTCATGTTAGAAGTTTCAGTGGTTTCTGAAGTCAGTATGGCTTCAACATGCAGATCTTCTAGAGTTTGAAGTTCTTCTTTCTTGTCTCAGACTGGAACTTCACTGGTGGATTCAGCAGTTGTCTCTGAATCCAGGCATCCCTTTTCATCCCCCTCTTCCCTCTCAGGAATTGTTCACAGATGTCTCAGACATGGGGTGAGGGTGACATATGCAGCCTATGTTAAATGTTTGAGCATCCAAAATGTCGAACATTACCTGGTCGAGACCAAATGTTCGACATTTGGATGTTCGAAAATCAAATAAAAAAAAAACTACAAAAAGAAAAAAAACACTTTAACCACGTAGGCAGGGGGGAAAGCCTCCCTGCACCCCCACACCCACTTACTTATATATACCAACTCTGAGACTGCACTTCAGTGCAGAAAAGGGAAATTCTCCCTATCTGCACCATACAGCGCCATTTAAAGTCAATCTTCGAACACTTAAAATTTCGAACATTTGGCCTCGACCATGTAATGTTCAAAATTTTGAGCGTTCGAAGATTTGTCAGGGACCCGACATATGTATACCTAAAGTACAGGGGGTGTGGTTGCCTCATCAGCAGAAGGAGCACATCAATGTCAAAGAGATGAGAGCTCTTCTGCTGTCTCTTCAAGCCCTTCTTCCTCTTTTATCTCCTGAGGCTCTCAAGGTGTTCCCAGACAATACCACAATGATGTGGTATAGCAACAATCAGGGGAAACAAGATCTTATTTTCTTTGACAGATGGCACTCCTGGTATGGGATCTTGCTGTCACGTATTAAGTGACACTTCAGGTGGTTTATATCCTTTTGGGTCAGAACATTGTGGTAGTCACTCAGTGCAGGTCTTTAACTCAGTCCCACAAGTGGATGCTTCAGAGGGATGTGTTTCTGGGGGTCTACTTTGTTTCATTGAATCTCATTTCAGTGAATTTCATTTCACCCCAACCACAAATTACTGAAAACTTGTTTCACTGAATCTCATTTCACTGAACTGAGCTTAGTATATATGGCACTGTTTAGAGTACTGTAAGGCAAGTAATTGGTATATGTCCTTTTCCCAACTACAGTGCGATCCCAGATTTAGTATATATAGTTAGGGGGGTGTGGGGGGCATAGCCCCCCACCTTCTTTGTTTTATATTGTATTTTACCAAAAACTTCAAAACAATACATTTTAAACAATAGATATGCATAGTTACAACACCAGTGACTAACTCTCTCCAGAAGACAATATATATTCAAACTCAAACTAAGTAGGGACTATACCCCCCACACACACCCACTAACTATATATACTAACTCCAGGATTGCACTACAGTGGGGAAAAGGGCATATACCTTTTACTTGCCTTACAGTACTCTACACAGTGTCATATATACTAACTGCAATTCAGTGAAATGAGATTCAGTGAAATGAGTTTTCAGTAATTTGAGTTTTCAGCAAAGTGGTTGGGGTGAAATAAAATTCAATGAAATGGGATTCAACGAAATAAAGCAGACCTGTTTCTGGACATTCTCCACCAGTAGGGTACTCCTCAGGTGGATCTTTTTGCCTCCCCTCTGAACAAACAACTTCCTCTACTTTGCACCAGAGTTCCAGGTCCTCTGGTAAGGAAGGTGGACACCCTCTCATTTTCTTGGAAGAGGATGTTTCTTTATGCATTCCCTCCCCTTCCTCTTATTCCAAAAGTCCTGTTCAAGATTCAACAGAATGTACCCAAAATCTTGGTGACTTCCTTTTGGCTACAACAGCATTGGTTCCCTCTACTTCTGCATCTAGCCAGGGGCAAACACCACAAGTTACCTCACAAGGTGGATATACTCATAAGACAAGGGATCTCTCACCCATCTCCACCTGTTCTCAATTCAACTGACACTATGGGTGATAGGATTCTGATTCCTCACAGACACCTTTTTTCTAAGGACATGCTGCAAGTCCTGCAGGAGGCCTGGATACCTACTACTAGGAAATCCTACTTGTCGAAATGGAAGAGGATTTCTGTTTCGTGTCTCTCTCATAACCTGGACCCACTTACTGTGGATTTTCCTTTGGTTCTCTCTTATTTGTGTGAGTTGCTCAATACCGGTTTGGTCTATTATTCTGTTAAGACCCACTTATCAGCTATCTCTGCTTGTCTGCCTTCTTTTCCTCCTTTAGCCTCTAGATTTGAGATTAAACAATTTTTTAAAGGTGTCCTTAATATTAGACCTCCCAGGAAACTGTTTCTCATCCCTGAAATCTTAATTTTGTTTTGGAGAAGTTGACTTAGGGTCCTTTTGAGCCTGCTACTTCAGCTTCCTTGCAACATTGTTCTTGGAAGATTGTTCTCTTTTTAGCTCTTACTTCTGCCAGATGGGTGTCTGAGTTGAAATCCTTTATGGCATGTCCTCTTTTTTATCTTTCATGAGGAAAGGGTATCCTTGCACACTAATCCTTCTTTTATACCTAAGTTGGTTAATGAGCTATCTCTTAATCAGTCTATTATAATCTGCCTACTTTTTTCATCTCTCTGCAATCTGACAGTGAGAGAGTGCTGCATAATTTGGATGTGCATAGACAATTCAGGGTTTATTTGGATAAGATTAAGGCTATTAGAAAATCTGATTTGTTGCATGTTTCTCTGCATCCTAGATCTTTGGGACTAGCTGTATACAAGCAAACTATTTCTTCTTGGATTTCTAAGGCTATTTCCTTTTGTTACACTTTTCATAGCAAGAGACTTACTTCTTCAGTTAAAGCTCATTATACTAGAGCTGTGGCTTCTTCTGGTGCTTTTTTCAAGGGCTTAGATACTAATTCTATTCATGAAGGAGATTTCTGAACTTCTGTGCATACCTTTACGAAGCACTACAAGTTGGATGATATCTCTAAAGCTAAGACTGTTTTTGACAGTGCCATTATTCATAGCTTTTTAGGGGACTTTTCTGCTCCTTCCTCCTCCCAAGTTTCCTCTTGAGCTTTGGCAGTCTCCCATCTGTTAAGAATACTGCAGCAGTGAATGTAAGGACATAGTACAGCTGTGTAAAATCTTACCATAATGGTATATGTTCTTACCTTCACTGCTGCAGTATTCACTCCTTCCCTCCAACCCCCTAGTCCTTTGCCTTCTGGGATGTGCAAGTTACCTCTTGGGTTTCTTGGGATGGTGATCCTACTGGGGCAATCGGTTCTGCAGATGGTATGCCTGAATGTCACCTTTATGTCCTACTTTACACAAGGAGCATTTGGGTGATGTTTGGTGTACTTTAAAGCAATGGAAGGCTTTGGTAGACTGTCTGGACATCAGGCTTCCACAACAGTGAATCCAGTCTGTTAAAATACTGCAACAGTACAGGCAAGGCCATCTATCATTATGGTAAGATTTTACACAACTGTATTATCATAATGTCTGTCATTATTGATTGAATACAATGCCCCATGTGTTAGCAGGAACAGAGCAGGTACTGAGGCAAAATCAGGGATGCTGTGCAAAATCAGGAAGAGTTTTTATGGCTGGGGTGTGTCCATGTCAGGGGCACCATAACTTTAACTGTCTGTGCTCAAGACATCTGGCAAAGTGAGGAACAACACTAAATGGTACCAGGGAAAATGTTTAAATATTAATCTGAGTAACTTTACAAAGTTAATACAAGACTGGGTCTAGAATCTTGTTGCAGTTTCTGAATAAAATCAATTAATATTTAAAGTCTGCCATTATTGACTGACTTCAATAAAAATGAAAAAGATGAAGAAACATGGCAGGAAACAATAAAAACTATTTAATTCAGTTAGGGCTTTCACATCAAAGATGCTTCACCATTCCATATAGTTCATCAAATTTGACTCTGTTATATATACACACCCTAACTAACAATTAACCAATCAATTGACAAACAAGACAGAAGACATTATCCTAATACGTACAGCATACAAATCCATATATGACTTATAGGCAATGCTTCAAATGTTATTAAAATGCAATTTTATAATTTTAAAAAGTATATATCTTTGGACTTCCATACTAATATAGCTATACATAATTAAAATTAAAACATATTATGAACGTTGCATTTTTCAATAGGGTTTAATAGATGTCCTGTCATTCAACCCTGGTTCCTTCTCAGCCTGCAACTCTTTTATCCATCTCAGTTCACTCAGTTCTAACCTATTCTTTATATCGCCCAACTGTGAGTCCTGATGAATGCATTCAACCACTTTAAATGAAAACTGATGTGTTCTATCTTTACACATAATATGTTTCGCTAGGGTGCTCCTCTCAGGTTCACTGTTTCTAATAGCTCCCAAATGCACCCTGACCCTCTCTCAAAGTGAGCGAGTGGTCATACCTACATAGCAGGATGGGCAAATAGAGTAAACAGCTAGATAGACCAGATTCCTTGTTTCACAGTTCACTCTAACCCTAAGCTCATATTCTTTATTTGTTCTAGGGTGTTTAAAAACTCTATCCTGACTCAATACTCCACAAATACAACAATGTTCATATTTGCTTAAACTATATACTTTATCCCTGATATTACTAGGCTGACATAAAAGCCTCTTGAGATTTTTCTTACTCTTATAACAGAAATTAGGTTTAGTACCAACAATCCCATCTATCTAAGGGTCCGATTGTAGTATAGACCAATTTGTGTACACAACCTCTTGTACCCTATTAATGTTTCTAGTAAATTCAAGACAAATGGGTACAGTTACCTTAATGGGTCCTTCCTTATAATGTTGAGAGGGAGTCTTGAGTCTCACCAAGGATGTACAGTCTTGCTTTACCCCTCCTTAATGCTCTAACCTGGTTCAAACCCACCTCAGTTTCACTTTCCTTATACCTATGCTGTAACAGATCATTGCTAAAAGCCCCCATACCCTTATCAAATTGTTCCTGATTCATGTCCAGCCTAGATATGCACATGGCTTGACCCTTTATGATATTCCTATAAACATAATTGGGATGCATACTATCTCTTCTTAAGACATTGTTTCTTCTACATTCCTTCCTGTATAACTTTGTGGTGAATGTTCCATTAACATCTTTTAATATTGTAACATCCAGAAAAGATAGTTCAGTGTCTGAAACTGAGTGGGTGAATCTCAAAAAATCTGTAGTGGTGTCCAAGAATACAAAAAACTCTTCTAATTCTGTCCTAGTACCTCTTCAAATCAGTATAAGGTCATCCACAAACCTCTTATAAAAGAGGATTTTCCTGGCAAACTTTTCTTGAGATAGGACACAGGTTTCATCCCAATATGCAAGGACCATATTGTTGTAGCTATTGGCACAAGGTGTGCCCATAGCTAGGCCAAATAATTGGAGATAATACTTTTGTCCAAACAGAAAAATGTTATTCTCTAATGTCAATTCCAATAACATGCATAAAAAATCTATTTTCTTTTTATCATATGTACTGTTTGAACCTAAGTATATCTTAACTGCTTCGAATCCATAAGTATGGGGTATCACTGTAAAGAGTGAAATTATGTCCATGGACACCAACAAACATTCACCCAACTGTTCAAACGAACCACCAAAAGTTGTATTCAGGTCCAATAGGAGCTGTCTAGTGTCCTTCAATACATATAATGAGTTGTCGATTATTGGCCTCAAATTCCTTTCAATGTATTTAGACAGTGAATATGTAAACCAGCCTTGGCCAGAAACTATCGGTCTAAAGGGTGGGTTATGTCTGTCTTTGTGTGATTTAGGTAGGCCTTAAGGGATAGGAACCACAGGGTTGGTGACAGTCAAAAAATCAGATAAAGACTTTGTAATCAAATTACTCAAATGGGCGGCCACAGTATTGCAGCGGTTAGCGTTGCCACCTCACAGCAAGAGGGTATCCAGTTCAATTCTCGGCTGGGGTGCCTTCTATGTGGAGTCTGCATGTCCTCCCTGTGGTCGCATGGGTTTCCTCTGGGTGCTCCGGTTTCCTTCCACATCCCAAAGACATGCTGTAGGTGGATTGGACACTCTAAACTGGCCCTAGGTGTGAGTGCGTGCGTGTGTGTGCCTTCTGTGGAAGGTTGAGTGCTAGGCTGGCAACTCAACACTGTAAAACTCTACTGCCAATCATGAGCAGACAGGTGATTCGCATGTGGTGACCCCTAACTGGGAAAAGATGAAAGAAGAAGAAGAATCAAATTACTCAAATAACAGTCATGAAGTGATTTATATACACAACTACAACATAAATCTATATCAGATAAATTAATCTGTTTATACACCTTGATGTCATTTAACATAATGAGCATGGCATTCACATAATCAGAAGTGTTAAACACAGCAACCCCCCCCCCTCTTATCAGCAGGATGAATGGTAATAGATGAATTATTTCGTAACTCCTGCAACTCCAAATATTAATTTCTATCCAAGTTAAAAAAATCTGTCTTTTTTATAATTACCAGGACTCAATACTTCTCTCAAATGAGACTTACAAATGTTGCAAAACACCTCCAACATGGGATTTAAATCAGGGACAAACAAACTTGGCTTTCTAAAATCAATGCATGGTCTGGTGTTATTGCCAAACATAGATTTTAACATTACATTGCGTGAGAAAAGTCTGATGTCTAACACAGTACTTATAAAGTCAGTATTAGATGCTGGTACAAACGTTAACCCTCGTTCAAGCACGGACTCCTGATGTTTCATTAATTCCTTGTCCGAAAAGTTAAACACCATTGTTTTCATGTTGTCAAAATGTTCCACATTCATTTTAAATCTTGCCCCAGTGCTCCTTCCTGTGATGGAAGCCTCCTCTTCCTCTCTCAACTTTTGCATTGATCCGCCCTCGATGAATCTACTTTGCGAATGGAAAGGGGGGGAGCCTGGGATATAGATGTCTGCACAAATTCTTTCCTCTTGACTGAGGAAACATAAGTAGTTGCCTCGTTAGTATTGTTTATCATTAATACATTGGAGGTAGAGGTTGTCGCCATCATTTCTGAGATCTCTGAAGTGTTGGTTCATTGGTTTTAGCCTGAGAGTGAGCAAAACCATTCCTGTGTACCCCACTGACATTCACATCCTCAATATTCAACTTTTGAGGGCCAGCGAAATTCGAATCCAAGTTCTCATCAACAGCCAATGCCCCCCTTATTCCATTTCCTTTTGGCCAAGTAAATACATGTCCATTTGAAAAGTCTCTAAGATCTCTCTCTAATTTCTTTTCCTTCTGCCCTATTAGATGTTGTTCATGGGCAGAGACGCTGTCACATAGATTAGAGAGCATTTTATCATACACACTGCCTGGGACAAGAGCTCTCAAATCTTCTTGTTTTTTGTGTATGTCCCTCAGTAATAGATTTTCACTGGGTTTGTGAAAATCTATTAACAGTGTCATATATTTAAGACTAGTTTCAAGATTCAATTTCTGCCAATGTTTTAATAATTCAGGAAACGTATCAGCTGAGGCAGGCATCTTTAAAATTTTCAGACCCCTTGGCACTACTTTGTGAGAGATACATGCCTCGAAATGATATATCTGCCATTGCAGCTGTTTAAATTTAAATAAATCATGTTCAAGTTCATGAACGATTCTCATTGCATCCTTCTCATCAAACTGTATATGCTCACATCTTAATTCTTTAGTAGGCATTTCAAAAACTAATAACGGAGTATTACCTTGATGTAACATTTTATCAAAGCCAGTTTGTGAACCACTCACTTCCATTGATATATAGTCCAGCTCAATGTTACTTCCTTCAGCCATGCTCCACAGGGATAGCACCAAAAATAGCACCACAGAAATAATAAAATTCACCAATGCAGCCACTACAGACAAACTCCTCTTTTACCAGCAAACAGGAACTTCAATAAAAATGAAAAAGATGGAAAAACACGTCAGGAAATCATAAAAACTATTTAATTCACTTAGTGGATTATGTTATATATAACAGAGTCAAATTTGATGAACTATATGGTCTGATGAAGCATCTTTGATGTGAAAGCGCTAACCAAATTAAATAGTTTTTATTGTTTCCTGCCATGTTTCTCCATATTTTTCATTTTTATTGAAGTTCCTGTTTGTTAGTAAAAGAGAAGTTTGTCTGCAGTGGCTGCACTGGTGAATTTTATTATTGACTGACTGCAATCATATGTGATTTAAAAGAGTAGGGACAGAAATAAGAGGCTAAATCAGGGGCATTCTGTAAAGTCAGGGACAGGTAAGTGGTATTGCGGTGTGTGTGTGTGTGTGTGTGTGTGTGTGTGTGTGTGTGTGTGTGTGTGTGTGTATGTGGGAGAATGAATGAATGGGTGGGGATATGTGCCAACATGATGCATGGGCTGTCAGGGATGATTACTGCAAGAAAGTGCTGATTAGCACTAGGAGTAACACTAACCAATCCAGAGACGTGTGAGGTCTTTCCTCATGGTAGCTAATAGATCTGTAAATTACATTTTAAACAATCATGGAAACAGCTACTTTAGACTGCAACAGTTTCCACAAGCACAAAACAGCTTTTCTGAAATCTGCATTAGTGTTCAAATTCACAAATATTTTACAAATACTAATAATTTTATATCCCTAAAGATCAGCAAAACAGTACTTAGAAAGTATTTATGCACTGCAGACTGTGTCTCCTTAGTGACTCTTTATGATCCAGAAAGACCTGGATTCAAATTCTATGACATGCCTAACCTTTCCTCCATTATGTCTGTGATTAAAATAATATCTATAAGGGGACTTAACTGCACATGTTTGTGTGAGTGTGGCTGTGTGATTATTCACTTCTCATCTTCCTCTCTTTGAAAGCTGTGTGTGTGTGTGTGTGTGTGTGTGTGTGTGTGTGTGTGTGTGTGTGTGTGTGTGTGTGATTTCACTAGTTTGATCTTAAAACACTTGCTAGTGATTTTGACCTGAATGAAAAATGGATTTGTTTAAAGAATCATGACTATTTAGTGACTCTTTGATAGATAAGGTGCAATGTCTATCGCTGAAGGTCCTGTTTTCATTCACAGTCACAGGCCATGTTGTTTTCATCACAACTGTTGGCTCACATGCAAAATGAGTGTGCAGCTATCACTAGTAGAGTTGTGATACTACTAATATAACAGCAGATTTAAGTAGAAGTACATCTGAAAAAAGAACTCAGGTTTTGTGAAGAATATAGCATAATGCACTTTTGGGGTGACTGTTATACTTTACAAAACTCTCTTTGCTGTATTAGGCTATACCATGTTATGCCCAATTGATTATCTAGGATTCTTATCTTTGCAACATGATTTGACTAAAGGACTTAATTTTATCATCCTATCCCTTTCTGTTATAGGTATGATAATACTTGCTATGAACTGTTTTTCTACTTTCCCTCAAAGCCTTTGTCCATGTAAATTACAATAATCGCACATGTTTCTAAAATCCACTGTACTGCTGTTTTCTAAGATATCAGCAGGGATTCTTCTGCTGCCATAGCAATGACAGAGCTTTATCATTCTCCATGAAGTAATGAAAAACAAAAGACTGCAATGATTACCACATAGAGTAGGGAGCATTTTAGGCTAGATAACAAATCCTTAAAAGGATTAAGCATTTTTTTTCCTGAGGAGAAAGGAATAGAACTGATATAGTGGTGGACATACAATATAATAATGGAGAAAAGGATAGGCAGTGTCCAGAGAGAAGTCTAAAATTTATCAAAATTGCTTAAACAATTTTTTTGCATACTAGCTTAGGATGGAAAACAGCATGGATAAAAGATAAGCAAGATCTTCTATGTAGTCTACATTGTGGAACTCCCCGATAATTATATTTAAAAACTATAGAGATCCCTGCATTGCTGCATTTGACTTGTCTGTCACAATGCGGTTTCACTTAATTAACATTCACTCATGTTATATGGGGATGTCTACTTAATATGATAGTTTCATAATACACAACTGCACAGACTATACAGTCTTTCTAGCAGTTGATTAAATATGTAAAGAAATGTCCTTTTTTCATCTGTATTTGAGGTATATGACTTCTAGACTAATCTATATGGCAACATTGTTCTATATTATGTAAATACACTAATTGTTTTTGTCTTCAAAGCACAAAGCACCTTCACTGTCATGAAAATGTATCTAAGCATTCCTAAATTAAAAGTTTTATCTAATCAAACAAGGTTGTACTATATAGAATAATCAAAAAGTAACAAGCCTTGTACCAGTACCTCTTTGGTAAATAAATAAGACAAGTCAGACCATAGGTATGTAGATAGCTGCTGAGGCTGCACAATGGACAACTGCAAAACTTGGGACATCTGACATAACCCAACATACATTTTTTTTCCAGATTTGCTGTTAAACTATCCTAGGTCTCAATTGCATCTTACAGATAAGCATTTACTATTCCAGAGTACTGAGTGGTCACAGATGAAGGGATCATTATATAATTGGGGAGACCCTGGTAAGAATGTTTTTGGGTAGATTAGAGGTGAGCAAAAAGGGGGGGGGGCACACCCAGAGACCCACACTGACATTCATACCATCTGTACCTAGTACTCATTGAGCTGTTGTTTTTCCATCAATGTCCTTTGGAGGGTAGCAGTCAAGGAGGGGTTTGGCATAACATATTTGCATATTCATGAGCTCCTCAAGCAAGCCATGGCACAGACAGCATGGGAGATGATCACCTGCACTAGCGCATCTATGATATTACACTGTGATGAAATGGCTAGGCTTGAAATGACCTCCGGGTTGATAGCCTAATAAACTCCTATGATTCTATGATCCTATGTGCCACAAGCTATTTTAAACATTACCCTTCTGCCTCTCAGAATAATGCAACTTCAGTAGCCTATCATTAAGACCAGCCCTGAATGACACAAGGATTTAGTTTCATTGTGGTTCATGAGACTCAGCAGAAAGGATATTCTAGGGAAAGGTGAGCTTGCTTGGGTTGTGGACGATCACCCACAATTCATTTACAAAAAGGTGTCTAACATTAAATCTGTACTTGAATTTGGTGATGGTCTTAATGTAAAAGGGAGACAAGGGTCATTTGGCACCTACCCCTGTTATGACTGCAAACGGTGTAGGTGTATTAACTCCGGAAAAAAGTATTTATTTCAAACATTTGCATAAAACAATTTTTAGTAGTAATAGATTTAGTTGTAAAATCAGTGGGTGGTGTATCCAGCTTCCTGCTCCAATTGTGAAAGTTAGTGAATGTTTGAATTTTAGAAAGTTTTCTTTTTTTTTTTTGTATTAGATTTTGTAGATCCCATTCTTTTTTATTGAAAATGTTAATAGTTTCTTAGAAATTAAAGAGCTGAAGTGGCAGATTGCTTTAAAGGTGGATCAAGTTCCCAGACTGAATGGGCTCATTAATATAAAGTGCCTACTTGAAAATAGATTAACTCATTAATATTCACTTCTTGTGTTTTATATTATAATATTTAGTTGTTTTTTTAATGTATTCTCTGATTGGTTGATAATGTAATGATCTTTAGTATAAACTGTACTGGGTGTGTTTATTCGTCATCCTGTTCTGATGAAGTTCTTGTATTAAATGAATGAACGTGCTTAACTTAACCTGCTTGGAGTGGCTGTTTTGATTTTTTAGCATTTTTTTATTTTATTCAATTTATTTTTTGTGCGTTTGCCATTGGCATTAAGTTTTATTATTTTTTTGTTTTTGTTCTTGCTGATTTGTGCACTTTTTGTCTGTTGTAGCATCAACTAGATTCAGACCTGTTAAATATGGTTCTATATTTTAAATTGAGGACTGAACCAGACTATCTTTTGTTGGAGAGGGCCCGCCACATGCTTGGGCAGGGGAATGCAGTTAGGACGCATTTGATAGAAAGTTGCTTGCACAGGACTCATTTTAGATTTTTTATTAGTTCAATTGTTTAATTCAGTCTACTTACTGTTGTTATATAATCCCACATTTGCATGGGTTTGCTCTTGGTTTAACACAGCTTCACAGAGTTAGATGACCAGCCATTGCTCTGCTGAATTCATCTGTTTACTCATAGCACACCTGTGTGTCCCATCATGTAGTACTGCACAGTGGGGGTAACAACTGATTGTTACTGATGCAAAAACTTTAGTAGTTAAAGTTTCCCTTAGTAGGTGCCTGTAATTCAGCCGAGATATCCTTAAATTGCACTTAGCTGCTCAGATAGCACCTCAGCTCCACTTTTGCCCCTTAGACAGTCCCAAAACCAGCAAATCTATAACAGTCTCATACCATTTACAGAACCCTCACTAGTATAGACCCTTTATAGAGCACCCCATTAGTATAGACCTTGTTTAGAGCACCCAGTTATACCTCACCCCTGCATTTTCTCTCCCCACTGTGGAAACAGGATTTAACCTAGCACTATGTATGGTCAGTTTCCCTCCATTTCTCCTACCAGCCTGATTGTCATGAGTATTCTGAGGCAGTGTAGCAACTGCCTCATGTACACTGATAACCCTCTAGTCTTAAATCACCCAAGTACAATTTGTGAGAGATGCGTCTACACTAAGAATCTAGAATCCTTGCTCTCTTACGCATAGAACAGTAACACTGAACAGTTTGTCAGCTCACATACTACACTTCCTATGCAAACCATGCACTCAAAACATAAACACTCATACATGGAGGCATTTATCAGAAACCCACATAAACACCAGAGACCCTCCAAACACAAACATGCAACACCTAATACAGCACCTACAGCACTCAATACACATAAAAACACAAGCACCAGTGTCTTACCAAATAAGCCCTAAGGAAAAGCATATGTAAACTACATTTTTTAGTCATAGGTGACTGCACTGTGAGACACACAGATGCCCCATTCTCCAGACTGAACAAGGAGAAGGTTACAGTGAGCTGTCTATCACACAAGCACTCAAGTCTCTCTACAGGTATCATTATGACTTCGTCATAGTTCATTTTGGTGTGAGTGATTTGAGACATACCACAATGGGCTATATGAAGAGAGGCGTGATTGAGCTCTATGAATGTGTGTCCCAGGCAGGTACGTCCCTAGCCTTGAGCAGCATTCTTCCCACACCTAGGATGATATCACAATATAAACAAAAAATTATTGACTTTAGTAATTGGCTTGTTGAGTGGATGGGAAACCATAAATTTGTCCCATGGGGTTCCACCTTTGTCCCTCATCGACAAGGGTGACAGCTGTTGACTCAGGTTTCATTTTTGGGGATAAAATCTTGGCTAGGCTTGTAAGGTCCCCAGGGCTATTAACCTAGTAACCTCCTATGATCCTATGATAAATGCTATGTGTTTAAATCAGAAACTGCACTCTGTGGAAACACTCCTCTCCCTGAAGGATGTTGAAGTCAGTGCAGTCACAGAAACTTGGTTCAGGACCACAGAGAATACCCTGGCCTTGCAAGACTACAATGCCTTCCACACATTCAGACCACAAAATGAATGTGTGAGAACCAAAAGAGGAGTATCTATCTTCATCATAGATAAATACACCTCTAGACTGGTTAGACAGGACACCTCCATGGAGTTACTCCAAGTTCAGCTAACTGTGGGAAATACTCTCCCTTCAAGTCATCGGTAGTTATAGGCCCCCTTCAATGAACCAACATATACAACGCTGCTTATTTGGACCTACTTGAGTCAACCAAATTATATAACTAAATACTCTAGTCATGGGTGATTTTAACTATCCTTCCAGTGACTGGGAAGCTTATATCAGCACTAACATGCTCACACAAAGGTTCCTGGACTTCCTTAACAGTAATGCCCTGGAGAAAATAGCATGCAACCCCACAAGGGGATCAAATATTCTTGACCTGCTCCTCACTAATTTGCATGACCTTTGTACCACCACAAGTATAGGACACTCACTGGTTAAATATGTTCACAAATCAGTCACATTTGAAGTAGCTATAATACCTGAACCCCTCTTGGTGAAATCTGGCTAAAATATTTCACCAAAGCTAATTATACCCTGCAAAGGGATGGCATAAATAATTTCTAAGCTCCTGTTCCCACAGATGACATTGACAACTATACTAAGGTATACACAAATGCCCTGTAGAAACACTTACACAAATATATTGACACAGCTATACCTACTAGGATCAAAACAAGATCCTCAAGAAAAAATACAAGCCTCTCTTGTATACATCTAGCATTAATGTTATACAAGAGGAAAAAGTTGCTGTCTAAGAATAAAAAAGAGAGCTCCCAGTACTGCAAGTACTCCCTCCTCTCCTTGAACAAATGAATATGATAACTTGTAAAATCCGCTAAGGGCAACTTCAAAAAAAATTTAGTGACCATAACTAAAGATAACCATAAGACATTATTCAGCTATATCCGTAACCTAAAAAGTAGGACCCTGACATGTAATTAGCTAGCTGTGGATGGCATCACACACACTGATCCTGCAAAAAATAGCTAACCTATTAGCCGATAGGGTTGGTGAAAATTTCACCCCCTGTCCCCTCCTAACATTACACAAAGCATTCTCTCTGCATCTCCCCCACCTTGCATCGCCAAAGAGCGAGTCATTATTGCTCTCTCCAAGGCCAAAATTACAGCCTCTATAGGACCGGATGGTATGCCAGGTTGCATTTTAATGGTTTAAAACATGAGTTAGCAACTCCGTTATGTACTCTCTTCAACCACAACCTGAGCACTGGTTTTATCCCTGCTGAATGGAAAACAGCAGCTGTTATCCCCCTTCATAAAGGGGGTACAGCAACAGACACTGGGAACTACAGACCCATAAGCTTAACTAGTCTTATCTGTAAGGCCATGGAACAAATCATCATGGACCTTATAAATAAGGGAGTTTATGTTGTTTTATTGAAGTTTCAATATTTCCAAACCCGTATGCCTGAGATCATATGATCGAAGTTTTGAAACTTCGAAAACACAACATAACCACCAAACAAAATCAAAAACTTTACCTTTACATTTTTGCAGGGGGGCAAGCCCTCTTGCACCCCCCACACCCTCTGTTATTTAAATATACCAACTCTGAGATCACACTACAGTGAGGAGAATGGTAACTCTCCTGTCCCATGCTGTACGGCAATGTAAGTTCAAAGTATTCGAAGTTACAAGACTTTGATCATATGGTCTCAGCCATATGGGTTTTGAAGTTTTGTAAATTCAACCAAACAAAGTAGACCCAAATAAAGATAAAGGTGATCTCCAAACTCTTGATCTGACACAGGTTGGTTTTGTCAAGGGCAGGTCATCCCTGTTAAACCTGGTGGACGTCTTTGAAAACATCACCAGAGCTGTAGACAAAGGCAAATCTGTGCATAAAGCCTACCTTGATTTAGGGAAAGCCTTTGACACAATCCCACATTTGAGCATCATTGATAAACTCTCCCATTTGAATGTCATCAGGTGGGTTGCTAACTGGTTCACCAGCAGATTACACTCAGTCAAAGTTGGAGACTTTACCTCAACCAGCAGAGTTGTCACTAGTAGGGTTCCACAGGGGTCAGTGCTTGGCCCCCAATTGTTTGGAATATACTTCTCAGAAGAAGTTCTGGCCAAGACAGAGAGGCTGTGGCTGACCAAGTTTGCCAACAACTGAAAATTAGGTACAATCACTGAATCCCCAAACAATGTCAATATATTTCAAGAGGGACTTCCACAAACCAGTGATTGGTGCTAAAGCCATGGACTCAAAGTCAATGATAAAAATGCATTATTGTCCTCTTCAGTAAAAATAATATCCCTGCAGACTATCATATAAATAATAATACCCTCAGTAACAACCCAGTAGTAAGAGACTTGTGAAAACAAGTTGAGTGTAGCCTAAACTTTGACCACCATGCATCTACTGTGGTAAAGAAAGCATTCTACATAGCATGCTGCATTAGCTAAGGCATTGCCTCAAGAGTGAAAGAGGTCATAACATCCTTGTACTCGACCCTCATCAGGCCAATAATTAAAATGCTCCTTTTGGTATGTACCATACCAGGCACCTGCAGCAACAAGAGAGCCCTCAGAGATTTCTAACCAAGAAATTCAGGGTCTCCAGCACATGTTATACATTGACAGATTGAAGTCACTGATACTGTGCTCAGTAGAATACAGACTACTTAGACGGGACTTGTGCCTGGCCTACAGAGCAAACTCAGATCCAAACCTAATGGAAATGCTCCACACCCGCAAGTCAAATGGGACAAGAGTCACCTACTCCAGGGACTTTAACCTGGCCTCCGACATAAATAGGACCTGCTGGAGACATGTCTCTTAGAGGTTGTCACTCCTCTGGAATAGGCTACCAATTCACATGAAACAGACCTCCCTCTATGACCCTGTTTAAGCATAGCCTGGATGATTTGATAGGAACCCATAAATTCCTGCTGGGGATTTCACCTATGACCCTCTTACATATGGGCCGTCACTGCTAACTAAGATCTTCAATTTAGGCAAGATTCTTTATATTGTATTTCTATAGTATTATACTGGCTACACATGGCTAGGCTTATAAAGACCTTAGGGTCAATAGAACAGTAACCAACTATGAACCCATGAACCTTGTTTTACAACTTTTAAACTGCTAAATACTCCATTATACCAAATACGCATTGTTGCAAAAATATGCCTCATGCATATCTCACCTTCTTATGCACCTTATGCATACTTCTCCAGCACAGAAACTAAATATTTTTTTTATTTTTTATTATATGCCCTGAATATCTAACTTAACTCTTTCAGCACTACTTTCAATGTTTGAATAGCAAAAATTTCTTCAGCTGGGCTTAGTTTTTTTTAACTGATAGTCTATTAAAGCATTTGTATATTAATACTGCAGTGCTGGACTTCAATACATAAACTAATGCTCTCTAAAATGCAGGCCAAAATGCCCAAGATGATAGCTGAGCTTAAAATCCCTAACATTTTTATGGTTTTGCAGCCAATCTGAAGGAATGAATCGGTTAAATATTTACTTGTCAAAGGGTGCTGTACAGTTATTTCTACCCACTACAGAGTGCAGCAAAATGTCTAATTTTACTGCATTCTCTCTTCATACTGACTTTGCCATAGCCTATGTCATATAATGAGAGGTTGATTAATTGACTGCCTTTCATATGGAAACCAAGTACACATGCATCCTATACTGTGTTAACAGCAACCATCACATTCTACTTGCATACTGTATTCCTCAAGGCCATAATTTTTGCTATAAATTATATACCTTCGCATTCTGGTGAACTGTTGGATACCAGAAGTGTGTCCCTGTGTGCCCTGCTGTCAAGAGGCTCATGGCCAACATGTCAGTCATCTGCACAGCCCCAAGATATAAGATCCGTCTTATGTTGTGTCAGTGGTTATGTAACCTGATGCAGACCCCTCTTGCAAATGCTGAATATTTTTGCATGTGCATAATTAAAGGGTCTTTCATTATTGAGGGAAGAACTGATGCTACATGTTGTGACCAAAAGAGGCATCCAAGTCTCAGATGTGGCCTCTTTTGGGCCCCTGTACAAGAGCTCTATCAGATGCAGATGGGGTTGAAAGCAACACTTTGACTGTAGCTCTCTGCCCTTTGCTTTCAAAGACAGGAAGAAGAGAAGTGGATAAAGCAGAGAGTACCTTGTGATACATATAAAGTTTACAGAATACAGGGATAGCAACAGTACTCCTAAAACTTGTGAGGAGAGTAGATTTGACTTCTCAGTTCACTATTTCCCGTAATGGTGTCAAGTGCCTTCCCACAAAAGTTCAATCAGTGGGATGAGTTTAATAGGTCCTTATATTCTTTCCACTAAGGCACATCTGTTTTATTCCTTCTCTTAAACCACATGGAACTTAGTAGCACTTGTTGTCTTACAAGATGACAGCTAAATTATTACAAGGTCAAGGCGACCATCCCAGACACTGCACAAGCTAATGATTGTAATATAATATTATGATATTGCTAACTGCTCTCACATGTTTTCTTGGAATGAGTTCATATCTTAGCAAAATATTTAAAGGAAGTACACAGCAACAGTTTTGGGAAACAGATCTATTAATCACTACTGAATTTTTCCATTTTCATTTTGTTTTTCATTGCATGGGTTAGTTTAAACTACACTACCTCAAAAGAATGAGCAATTCTCAGAAAAGATAATACTGTGTATCTGTTTCACTAACCTGAATAAATTAGTATCAAAGAGCAGTAAATACAATATCTCATTTCATGGAGTCAATACTTTCATCTTACAGCTGGGAATAATAAACACAATCCAGCTGAATATATTGCAAACTGCTTTGCAGACAAACAGGCTCACAAGGGAGATCATAAAGGATGTACAATTTGCCTGTTTTAAAGCACTGCTGAACTGTATATTATAAACTTTGGGAGGTAGAAGGTAAATGGGCCTTATCATTCACTGCCTTCCCCATTTAACATCCCCTTTGACCAGTGTTACCAAGCCATGAGTCACTGAGGGAGAGTTCTGATTTCCAATGTCATCCATGGTATCTGAAAAAAAATATTTACTCGTAAAGGTTTTATAGCAGAGGAAAGCATAGGAATTTGAGTTGAAGTTTCTCATTTATGTGATATTTGTGGTTTAACTTTCAAATGTTACTGCATATAAGGCTTAGAAGCACAATGCCAGAACCCACTGTTTGCCACATTGCTCTATGAATGCTTATTCATTTGTTGACGAGGACATCTCGGATCATTAATTAATGATAAGAACCCATGAAGAGTATGGAGAAGCTGTCAGAAGTCAAACTTCATGTTCATGTTAAACAGGCTTCTAATATGAAATGTCAAGCACCAAAACCCTGAGGTTCAAAAATGAGCTTTGTCTTTTGCCTTGGGAAATGGAAAATTGAGGAACTGCACTTCATTCAAATGTAGAAAACTCATTAAAACATCAATTACATGAGTTAGTTAATGCAAGGAGTTACATGAAACCTTACCAAATAAAATAACTAGAAGTGAGTTATCGCAATGGTTTATAGAAGTTTAATGATCATTATTCAACTTTGTACTACTTTAAATACTGTACAGTACTGTTATGTAAATGATATTTAATGCTTGAGTAACAGTCCACTTTTTCTAAGACAATAATTTGCAAGGCATCAGTTTATAGGGAAAAAAAACACCGGCTGCATGGTTAAATAGTGAATAAGCTGAAAGGCATAGCTGATACACTGGTAGAGGAGACAGCCACTGTTATGATAATTACCTTTGTATGCCAGAATTCCTGCCACTGGAAGATTTTAAGGGGGTGAGATGGGATCAAGCAGACAGTGCCTACATTTTTAATCCTGAGTGGGGAGTGTTGCAGGATCCAAAGCAGGGGAGTATGAGTTGCAGCTTGAGAATTGGGGATCAGAGCTGGAATGTCCCATTTGCCTGAGCATGCAACAAAAATGCCACTAAGGACATGCACTAACGTATGTTCCATGGACTCAGTGCCCTTGCATGCAGCAAATGAGCATTCCTTTTGATTCACTGTTTTACATACTGCTGTTAATTCCATTTGTCTCAGTGCCACCGCTTGCTGCACCTTCCATAAACTTTAAGGATACAGATGTATGCTGTGTCATAGCACCTCATTCATGCACAAGGGTGCCTGACCTCTCACAATACCCTCAGTCAACTACAGGACTCAATGACCTCACACGTCTTTTGCGTGACATTCATGGAATTGTGAAGTGGTGGCTGGGGAGTAGGGTACAAAAGGTAACAAAAAGTGATCTAAAGTTATAAGATCACAATACAGGACTACAGCAAGAATATGTAGCTAAAAAAGTGAATGACTTACAAGTAACATAAATTTAACAGTCCTGGTTTGCAACCTATGGTTTTCTTTTACTTATACTTGGAGGCATCACACCCATGGGCATAAGTGTGAACCTACCCATTTAAATTTCTTGATATGCGTTCTTTATTTTCACATCACGTTCATGTAATAATATTTATGCAATTATGCTTACACATCAATGGAGAATTGCTTTTACCTGTCCATTGTGAAAGAAAGAATTACTTACCTCAGGTAACTTTATTATACAGTGTAACATATAGATGGAACAAATCAAGCATCGGATATGCATTGAGTGCCACCACACAAAGATGACTGAGTCACAGAACAGTTTGCACAGTGAATCTTTTCTTAACCCTTTTGGTCAGCCTTTGCAAATCCTTATGTAGAGTCCTGCCCCAGCCTCCACTGCTGTACCTAGCTAGCTTTATGCTGTCAGTGAAGAGTTTGATGCTGTCCTTGGATCCCTCAGAAGTGTCTGATATGAGCACACCACAGAGGAGCTGAGCTGGGACTGACTCTGATGCTCTTCTTGTCACTTTCCTTTTCCTGATATTGTCCGTTTCATCACATCCTCTTGTATCTTTTGCAACAATCCATTTTCTTAAGTTTGATCCTCCCTCAACTCTTCCAGTTTTCCTGACAGACACCTGTAAGGGACAGAGTCAAAAGCCTTGTTGAAGCCCAGGTAGACCACATCTCTCAGCACTCCCTTTCCAACTCATAAAATGGGTCATGTATACATGCTTTTTTTTAAATATACAGTATTATTACTGTCCTTTGGGAAAACAACCAGCCTTTCCCTCAGGATTTTGTTGCATGATTTCCCTTCCACTACTGTCAGGATTAGAGCTCTGTAGTTCCCCAGATTTCTCTCTGTCCCCCATAGCCCTTAGTGCTACATTCCTGCCCCTTCTCATAGATTAAGTTTCTCTATTTTAAACTCTATCATAGCACATCATTAATCTTCTGCCTCAGTTCATAATAATCCTTCTCCTAAAAATCCCACATCAGAAGGAAGTAGATATGTTAGCAATGGATGAAGCAGTCAGTGTATTCAGTAGCTCCATAGATTTGAGTCATATTAAGTGATTTAACTTTATAAGGGCACTAAATTGAAGGAATGCACTGCCATTAGGCTTTACAGTAGTTCTGGATATCTTGTGGAGGTCACATAATTCTCAGCTAATAATACATTTTAATTTATGTTATGGATTTACAGCTGTGATATACAAAACAAATAGATGATTTGACCTGCCTGTAAGGTTAAGTTCCCTATGTCATCAATGGGGAGAAGTCAGATAAATATGCTACAGTGTGAAATCAGGTCTTGTAAAACATATTATCAGTAAAAGATAGTGTTGCTAACAGTGAAGAGGCTATCCAGGCTTGCACTTCCAAAGCCTCTTTTCTGGAATCAACAGTGTCTCTAGAGAAGATCCATGCACAAGAGACCCAAGCACATATCCAGGAGTACTATGCATCAACACATCTTCTGCAGGAGAGAAAAAGAACTAGAAAATAGACAATGCAGAAATGATCTAAGGTTAGTGAGCTTGAAGATGGCCTGGAGTGTCTGATGTAGTGTCATTTTTACAAACTGAGAATGGAATGAAGTGGCCCTTAACCTACACAGATATATCATCATTGACAGAGTCACACTACCCACCGAAACTTCATCTTAGACTGGACAAGCACCAGGCAGGTGACCGTGCATCTCCTGAACCTCAGAGGTAGGGATATGATTTTAACAGCAGCCAGTGAAGGAAAGGACTTTACTTACACTACTGCCTAGACAGATTTTTTTTTTAACTACTAGAGCAATTAGTTTGCTCATAGCTGAGCGTTGTTCAAGTTCCTTGTCTTATTGACTTGCTCAGTATTTAAGTTTTCCTCACGCCTCCTTAGTGGATCAGTAGCCATGGATATGCACTTACCAATTCCCTCTGTGGCCAGTTTGGTTGAGGTGAGTATTCTGAAGCAGTGTAGTAACTGCCTCATGTACATTGACAACCAACTTATTCTGAATAAAACAGATACAGTAAGCAAGAGGTGTAAATACACTTTAACTCTGGAGGCAAAACTCCGTCATATAACAAAAAAGAATCCTATGTGACACTTGCACCACTCCTACTGCCCAGGGAGCTGAGGCACTTAGAGGTAACTTTCCCAAAACAATGAGACTGCCTGAACAGTACAGTCAAAGAAAGAGCCCTCAGCCATCACTTAAACACTCCCTTAAAACACCACCCACAGCTACACATTGTAACACTAAATCCAGTGTCTTCTAGTGTTAAGCCCCTAAGGCAAACCAGCAGACAGCCAAATTTCCTTGTCATTGGTGAGTCTATAGTGAGCACAGCAATGTCCCCCTAACCAGACTGAGTAAGAGGAGAGTCACAGTTAGCTGCCTTTCCAGGGCTAGGATCCACCAAGTCACACAGGCACTCAGGTCATTGAACTCCAGGTACCAGTATGACTCTGCCATAGTCCATGTGGATGCTAACGACCTGAGACATACCTCCCTTGGCTATATGAAGTGAGACATGATCAAGCTCCCTGATTATTTGTCTCAGAAAGGTATGAGCCTAGCACAGAGCAGCATACTACCTTTCCAAGAATTATGCCATGTTACCAACAGAAAATAATTGATTTTAATAATTGCTTTTGCTTCTGGTGTCAGTCCAGGGGGCAACAATATTTGATGGGCTAGGAGGACATGATTGACAGACCACATTGCTCTGTGCACGTATTCCCTCTAGGCTTTCGGATATTGGCAAAGAAATTTTCAACACCCAAAGTGTCTTTTTTAGGCAATGGCATACTGATAAACCTGCCAACTTAATTGAACCTCTGAAGGAATATCTGAAAGTGGTACTGCCCAATGCTAGAAGTCTTAACAACAAACTACACTGTCTGCAAGCCTTTCTCTCCCTGGAGAGTGTAGACATCTGTGTAGTAATGGAGACATGGTATAAAGTTGCTGAAAGTATCCCAGCAGCGCAAGCTTATAATGCCTTTCACACCTTTAGACCAGCTACTGCACAGTAAGGAACTAAAGATGGACGAGTCTCATTTTCTATTAAAACCAATCTCACATCCAGACTAGTTAAAGTGTATGACCCACTGGAACTCATACATGTGCAACTCACTATAAACGGTGCACTGTACCATATTCTTGCAACCTATAGGACCCCTTCATGTCCCATGAAACCCATATTACCTATCTCAATGTACTGTGAGTCCCTCACCCTTCCACACAATATGATATTAATGGGGATCTCAACTACCCCTCTATAGACTGGGAATACTAAATCACTTCTAATGCACAAGCCCAGAAATTTCTATACTTTGTTAATACCAAAATCCTGGAAGTGTTGGTCCAGTCTCGTATCAGGGGTACAAACATCCTTGACCTTGTACTCATGAACATCGGGGGGGAGTAATATTTCTCACCCAATGTAATATCTTTGCTCATCAGATCTGCCTATAAGGCAGTATTACTTGAAATAAAAATTAAATTTGGGCATCCAGATAAACCAAAAACCTTTAGGAAGTATTCCAAGGCTAACCTCTCTCTACTAAGCATCTGTTTGACTAAATTCCAAGTACCTACAAACCCAGTAAACACCATAGTATACACTGAGTTATTTACAAAACCTCTGTGCAGCCATATTTCTAGGTGTGTAGAGTGAGCTGTGCCCACTAGTATAAGGAATAAGACAAACTTAAAAGACATGCCACCCTGGTGAAATCACAATATCAATAGGTTATACAACAAAATAAAACAATTTTGGCCACATGTAGGAGGAACAAAGCCATACTCCCTGACCAATCTAAACAGGTACTTAAGTGGGTTAATTAATACTTTAAATGATAAATTTGAAGAAAAAAATAGCTTCTTGGGCAAAGGACAACCACAAAGCTTTCTACAGTTATGGCCATACCTTCAGAGGAAATACACAACAATGTGCAGAACTTATTGTAATTGACATCCCCCACACTGAACCAGTGGCCATTGCCAATCTTTTGGCTGACAGGTTCAGCTCAAACCCCCCCCCCCCGATAGTCCAGAGGAAATGCCACATAACTAACACAATCCTCCCAACCATTAGTAGGGGACAGGTCATCAATGCACTTTCCAAAGCCAAAAACACTGCATTGTCGGGCCCTGATAACATCCCGGGAATTTTAATAAATAGCATGAAATATGACCTCTGTAGTCCACTTGAATAATTTTTCAGCTGGTGCCTTCAGTCAGGTGTTGTGCCCAAGGAATGGAAGATGGCTACAGTTATTTGTCTGCACAAAAGGAGATCCAGCCACTGATCTTGGTAACTACAGTCCAATAAGTCTTAACAGCCTCATATTTAAGTCCATGGAAAGAATCATCATGAACATGATAAATGGGGACATAGGTAACCTGCAAATGCTGTACCCATCACCGTTTGGCTTTGTTAAAGGAAGGACATGCCTATTAAATCTGGTGGACTTTTTAAGAGGGTCACCAGGGCACTGGATGAAGGTAAAACTGTGCAGACAGCTTAAATCAACCTGTCCAAAGCTTTTGATACAATACCCCACTCAGGCATTATAGACAAGCTCACTAATTTAGGTATAAACCCTTTTTTCACCCACTGGATAGCCAACTGGCTCACTAATAGGACCCAGGAGGTCAAAAAAGGCAAGGCCACCTCCACCAAGAGGGCAGTCACTAGCTGAATCCCCCAGGGCTCGGTAATAGGCCTGCTCCTTTTTGGCATCTATTTCTCTGAAATGGAAGAAAATGCTGCAGGTTTATGGCTGACTAAGTTTGCAGATGATTGCAAGCTGTGGGTTATTATCTCCTCCCCTGCAGACACTAGTATTCTTCAAGAAGGTCTATCTCTGACTAACAAATGGTACAAAAGCCATTGTCTTAAACTCAGTGTGAAGAAATACATAATTGCACCCTTTGGGAAGTCATGCTGATAATACATCCTCAAGAGTTGAGCCAGTGTTCAGGGATCTGCTTACACAGGTAGACAGTAACCTTACCTTTGACCGCCACATGGCCACAGTGGTGAGGAACTCCTGTTATGTTGTGCAACTTATAAGTAAGGGCATGGCATGTAGGTCAAAATAGGTCATTATTCCACTGCACTCCACTCTTATCAGACCAATCATAAAGTACAGTGCTTCCTTTGGTATGTACCTGACCAGGCATATGCAGCAACTAGAGTAACCTTAGAGGTTCCTTACAAAAAGAATACAAGATGTAACAAACCTGCCTTCTGCAGAGTGCCTTAAAGCCCTTTCCTGTTTCTTATAGATTGCTAAAGGGTGATCTATGACTGGCTTACAAGGCACCTGTAAACCCCACACTTATGAATCTGTTACATATTCATATGTCAGAGTACCAGAATTACAAGACCTAGAGACCTGGGTTTTATCTGGGACTTAAATAGAACATGCTGGAGAGACAGATATGTGTCCCAGAGACTGCCCCTCCTATGGAACAGACTTCACATCCATGTAAAGCTGAGTTCATCTGTTGCCCAGTTTAAGCACAACCTAGACCAGTGGATGGGGAAAAGGAAATTTACACTGCATGTGGCATCCATGTCCCTTATGGATAGAGGTAGCTTGTAAATGATTGGCCCTCAATGTCCTACTCAGATACAGCACATCATTATTCTTTCAGGAAAACTTGGCTTGGCTTAGAAAAAAACCCCCTCCAGGTTGTTAGCCTAGTAACAGTCTATGAATCAATGAATCTATGAATATACCACTGTACTCCCACTGTGCTTCAAGACTTCTCACAAGAGAAGAGAGAGAGAGAGAGAGAGAGAGAGAGAAGGTGGCAGTTTGCTTCAGTGAGACATTTCTGGTAAAGAAAAATATGCCCACTATACTTAGATAACAAGTGGTACTATTATTTAAATGGAAAATAAGTGTAACTGGTAAAATTCCCATAGTTGGTTCTGAAGTTCTCTCAGCAGCAGCATCTTAGGTCTGAGATCTTTCAGAAATTGCTCCTGACTTGTAGATAACACCTTCAGATTCAGTAGAGCAGACACCTTCAGATTCAGTAGGGCAGAGATAGAAAACAGCATGAATTTCTCATCATTCTTGCCAATATGCAGCCATGCCTGCACTAGATGAATATTCAGATATCATCCCTACTAAGGATGCCAGGACTAAGGACAGCCTACAAATGTTAGATCAGCCACCAAGGGAGGAAGAAAGCAGCACGATGTATTTTTGCTGTCCCTAGCAGTATAATGTTTGCCTCTCTGAAGGAGGTAGATGCCCAAGCTGTAGGCACCATTGCAGGACTTGTAAGAATGGAGGATGATTCACTCTTCTTACCAAACAGTTCGAGTTCTTTTCAAGGGCTGCCAGCAGAATGGCAAATGAGGATACCAAAATATTAAAAAAAGGTAAAGGACAGCAGCCCAATTCATGAGAGTTGGGACCTTTTAAGCAGCTCGTTAACAATAATGTATTTTCTTGAAGATGAAGAGGATCCCCACAGTACTTAATACAGGTTTGAGTCCAGGCAGAGTAGTGCTATATGAGTGCTATACTTTATAATTTTCTAGGCACTGTCAATGCCATTGTTAGCTGATGACTCTGTCTGTTTCCCTCATTGATAGAATAATCATTTTTATTTTTGCAGTCACACTTTTATTTGTTTTAGAGCATATGAGTTCAAATTTAACTCTGGTAGCATTGAGTGTATCATATTTCAAGTTAACTGAGATGAGGATGTCATTGTATTTAGATTAAATACAAGAGGGCCTGCATTCAAAAGTAAAATGCAGTGCTTTGCAATGCTATTTTAAGAAATATAAGACAGATGCAGTTTTCCTACAAGAACAGAAGATAGCAGTGAGACATGACCTCTGTATGAATAATTTGTTAGAGAAGCTTGTGACATACAGTTTAACAAAAAATTTCAAAAATGAATGTAGCTATAGTTTTAAATATGCGATGGAATAGGAGCTTTGGGAATACCTGGAAAGACTTGGGGAGATTGTGTGTGATGACTGAAGTTACTATATTTTGTAGTCAGTTAGATATACAGTCCCAGTTATGATGCACTGATGTTTTTAGGGAGATTTTAAATTCACTTAGCCCATTTAACCACAACAATGCAGTGCTAATGCTGAGAGGTAGTTCAGTGTACACAATCTGACATTAAATAGATCTAAAGTCACTACTGAAAACATTTAAAATCTCAACATATATTGCAGAAAGCAATACAGCAAATGGGATAGACAGACCTATCTATAAGTCTTTGTGCATCAGACCAAGTTACTTATTTCTATTCACTGTTCAGGACTCACACAGGGGGATAGACTATTACTTGCTAACCATCCTAATAGATCCAGAACTTTCTGTCAGCTGTAGTGCACTTATACCATTTATAACATGATGAGGCAGTATAAATGGACTTTTTCTCTGGGTTTAGGGGAAAAAAGGAGGCAGAATAGAATAGAGAGTTGACCCAGATATCACTCATGATCCAGAATCGGTTTGTTAAAGCAAAGGCTGAAACGATATACAACAGACAACCTTTTATCATCTATGTAGATATGCTTCCGGTGGAAATACTCTAAATATGTAACAAGTGACTTTTGTGCAGCTGCCAAGGCAGGGTTTCAAGGTAACCAAGACAGATTCATACATTCATGAACTTTACAAGTCAGAATCTGTCCATGGAACATAATTGTCTCGACAATATCCACTTCTGTAGAGAACCTTCTAGCACCCGGAGGACAAAACAAGTAAGCTCCATGATGCATTTATGGGCATTCATCCTATTATTAAGGTTTGCCTTACAGAAAGTGAAGACATTACTCTGTTTTACATGTAATTCAATATTATTCCATTGATGGGGAAACATTTAGTAATACATCTGCCCCCACTCCCCCTGCTAGTGCATTTTACTTGTTGATGGAGATTTAAGTCTTTAATTCAAGTGCTGTTTGAGGCATTGATTTTGTGGATGTGTAGGAAATCAAGGAGAGCTGGGTTCTTAGCAGCACAGAATGTTAGGCATAGATCACCTCGCATGAATCTGTAAGGGTCAGAGTACATGGATAGATCTTCAATTCTCCTTTGGTAGTTAGAGGTCTTTAGAAGAGATAAAAAGGATAAGGTAAGCTCAGATCTTTCAAGATGAAGAAATTGCCTGTTGAAAACAGAATGCATTTAATACTGTCTAACATACTGAGAGTCATACCTCTCAATTTCTTTGCTCGATAATTCTGTAAAAAAAAACAAAAATAATGGTGTGGGAGGGGGGTGAAAGACTCAAAATCAAGGACATTTTTTTAATCTTACTTTAATTCACTTACAACGTTATTAGAGCAATGGGACTTGTATAAAATTGCATTAACTGTTAATAAAAAGTATGAAATTCTTAATATTTGGCATTATTGCTTGACAATGATCCTCAGAGATTTTATAAGGAACTGGGCAAAAATATGAGCTAAAATTAGACACATTCTGCAAAATCAGAGATAGTTGAGAAGTGTGCTGCGAGTAAACTTAGCTGTAGCTGTCAGTGTAAGAGCATAAGACTACCTTCAAAGAGCAGGACTCAAAGACTGGGCCCTGAGTGATCAGCTTTATAGATAACTGACTACAGGTTATGATGCAGACTTGCTGCCAAAGTAGTCAATACTATGAAGTATAAAGGCAAGATCAGAATTTCCCACCTCCTAATCTTCAGAAAGATCTTTTTATATTTTACCTCAGCTTTGGGTTGAGGTCTGTCTGGGTAACCATCTAAAGTGTAAGATGAACTAAATAGAGCTCAGTTTTCCACTATGAAAATAAGTGAATTTTCTAGAGCCTTGTATGCATCACTGTATGCCGAGATGTCAAATCTAGCCCACATGGTCTAAATCCAGACATTTTAAAGAGATTAAGTATGCCCCAGAAAAGAGCAATAAAGTTCTTCACCCCATCTCAAACAAGTAAATGCAGCAGAAAGTTAGGAATACACTTAATGGCAAAGGCACTGGCCCAGGCAGATTGATTGCTCAGGCATACATGGCACTTTAAACAGATTAACAGCCCCACCTTTTTATATTTTCAAAGAAATGTTTCCTAGAGGACAGCACCTACATCTCTTAGTATATCCTCTGTGCTATGGTATTACCAAAGTCAGGAAAATATATCAAATTAGCTGGGAATTACAGACCTGATAAATAAAGAAACCAAGTTGTACATCTCCATTTTAGCTAGTGGCATACAGCCCTGGTTGCCTCACCTCATTTATCCATGAAAAGATGTCTTTACTAAGGATCACTTAGACATGGACATCTATATTTAAGCCCAACAAAAGGAGCTTAATCTTCCTTGGGTCATTTGCAGCTTTTAAGAAGAAATGTGACTGTCTCATGGGGACATGTGTGGCCTATACTTGAGATCCTTGGATTCCCAGAGCATTTTATTACAAGCATAAAAGCCATATGCTCTACTCCCAGAGCAAAGGTTATTACCTAGAACATCCTCTTGTAGAATATTTCTCTGTCAAGGGGCACAGAGCAAGGATGTTCTATGACCCTACTTCCTTTATAGAGGAAGACTAGACTAACTGCCCTGAAGGGCTGTTTTAGGTCTTGCTAATAAACCGAGGGCAGAATCAAATCCAATACCTTGTGTCTATCAGACAAAGACCTTAACAATTATGCCAATATCACTTTAAGTTAAGTCTAATGGGACTTAAACCCACAACATTTGATTGTCTTTGACCATTTTACTAGAAGTCCAGTGCACTATCCTTTGTACTATCCTGCTATTGAATTTCTGTCATACATAGTGAGATGGTGTGAATGACCTGAGACGTACCTCCCTGGACTACATGAAAAGAGACATTGAGGAGCTCTCCGATTATGTAGCCCAGACTGGTATGACCCTGACCCTGAGCAGCATCCTGCCTTCACCAAAAATGATGCCTCAGTACAAAGACAAAATGATCAGTTTTAACAATTGGCTTAATCACTGGTGTCATTCTAGGGGGATCCAATGTCTGTCAGCCTGGGATGACATGCTGGAGAGGCCACGTTGCTTCAAGGGATGGCTTGCACCTGTCACCACTGGGCTTCCGGATACTGGCCAAGGCTCTTGCCACCCCATAGTGCCTTTTTAGGCAATGCTCAAAAGACAAATCAACCTCCATAAAAACAAAAATGGAAAAAATTAAGGGTAATGCTGCTCAACGCCAGAAGTCTAAATCTCAAGATGCAGGCACTCGAAGCACTTCTCAGTATGGAGGACATCGATGTCTGTGCAGTAACTGAAACCTGGTTCAAGGCTCCTGAGAGCACTCCAGCACTACCAGGCTATACCTCATATCATGCGTTTGCCTCAAGTTCCAGGCGAACCACAAAGGAGGGGAGTGTCCATTTTCATAAAGGACACCTACACCTCTCGATTGGTGGCTACCCATGAAGCATCAGAAACCATACAAGTTTTGCTCACCATAGGCAAAACTGCCATACAACTGGTCGCATGTTATAGAACACCCTCCCAATCCCAGGAATCCCATCAAGCATTCCTGAAAACACTGGAGGATATGAATGTCACACCAAACACCATCATATTGGGTGACTTCAACTACCCCAACATAGACTGGGCCCACTATTCTAGCCCTAACACCCTAGCCCAAAGATTCCTGGAATTCATTAACTCAAATGCTATGGAGCAACTGGTCACTTCTCCTACGAGGAGAGATAATATACTTGACCTGATTATCACAAACATGGGGTCCAAATGCTCCGCACCGGATATAAACCCCTCACTAGTAAGATCTGATCATAAACTGATCACGTTGGATGTACATATCCCACCCCACCCCCAGAACAAAAGACTACAGTGAAAAACTTTTCAAAAGCTGACTTTGCGCTCCTTAAGTCAGAAATGATATCTTTTAAGCCTACTGGGTTAATGGAAACCACATCCCAAAATGCTGAATCCTTCACAAAAGCCTTCTACGGACATCTCCAAGAATGCATGGATCAAGCAATCTCAACTAAAACCAAGACCCTCTCCACCAAGGGAAAACGCCCGGTTTGGTGGACCCCGGCTATAAACAAACTGTACAACAAAAGAAGGAAGCTACTGCAGGACAAAGCCAAATCCCACAAGGGAAAGGCTTCCCTGATCAGCACAAGTAAAAACTACGTTCTCTCATAAAACATCTAAAGCAAACTTTGAGAAAAAGATTGCCAAGGATACCAAAGACAATCACAAGGCCTTCTTCAATTATGTCAGAACCTTGGGAGGAAATTCTCAGATATGCTCTGAGTTAGTACACAACGACAAAAATTCACTGACCCTACCGACATTGCCAATATTCTGGCAGATAGGTTCAGTGCAAATTTCTCCCTCCCTCACCCCTAAAGATGAAGTAATTATCCCTGCTGAATGTAACCTACCTGTCATCACAGACATACAGGTGAAATCAGCACTCAACAAAGCAAAAACCACAGCATCTATGGGACCCGATGGTATCCCCGGTTGCGTGTTACGTGAACTTCAAGATGAACTAAACCCGCACCTAAGAACGCTATTCAATCTTAGCCTCACTACAGGATATGTACCTGAACACTGGCGCACAGCAACAGTGGTCCCACTCCACAAAGGGGGAAATTCTACTGACCCTGGTAACTACCGCCCCATAAGTCTGACCAGCCTGGTCTGCAAGGCTATGGAGAGAATCATCATGGAACTCATAAATGGCGACATTGGGGATCTGCAGACCCCTGATCCCACCCAGTTCGGTTTTGTAAAAGGCAGATCCTGCCTCTTAAACCTGGTTGACTTCTTCGAGACAGTCACCAGTGCCATCGACGAGGGCAAGGCTGTCCACACTGCCTACTTGGACTTGGCTAAAGCCTTTGACACGATACCACACTCTGGCATCATAGACAAGCTCAGCAGCCTAAATGTAAATCCATATGTCACAAGATGGGTAGCAAACTGGCTAAAACACAGAACCCATAAGGTCAAAATTGCTGGAGCCATGTCAGACTCAAAACCAGTCACGAGTGGTGTCCCACAGGGCTCAGTCTTGGGACCACTCTTATTCGGCATTTACTTCTCAGATGTGAAAGCAAATATGGGAGGATTATGGCTGACAAAGTTTGCAGATGACTGCAAACTGGGTGCCATAGTTGATTCACCCGCTGACACACACATCCTACAGAAAGGTCTCACTGAAACGGATAACTGGTGCCGGAATCATGGCCTCAAACTTAACGCCAAAAAATGTATAGTCATCCCCTTTGGGAAAAACAAAGTACCCACAAATTATCACGTAGACAATAACCCACTGAATACGGAAGAAGTAATCAGAGACCTGGGGACTCAAGTCGATAGTGACCTCTCCTTTGACAACCATGTTGCCAAAGTGGTCAGAAAGACATTCTACCTTGCCCATCTCATCATGAAGGGATTCTCATCCAGATCAAAGGAGGTCATTGTACCTCTATATTCCTCCCTTGTCAGGCCCATGATTGAATATAATGCTCCATTTGGGATGTATCTCACCCGGCACATGCAACAACTGGAAAGACCCCAGAAGTACCTCACCAAGAGGATCATAGGTCTCAAACATGTGCCTTATCCAGCTAGATTAAAGAAACTCCAGCTCTATTCAGTAGCATACCGCCTGCTCAGAGGTGATTTGTGCCTAACATATAGGGCCATGTCCAACCAAGAACTGATGGACATGCTCCATCTCAATAAATCCAAATCCACCAGAACCACGCGAGCTAAAGATTTCAACCTCTGCACAAATATGAATAGGACATGCTGGAGGGATAGATTCATAACACAGAGGTTACCCATACTCTGGAACAAAATCCCAGTTCATGTGAGACAGAGCCCTTCATTGGCACTGTTCAAGAAAAATCTCGATGCATGGATGGGAGATCGCAAGTTTACCCCGGGAGTCACCTCAGTGTCACTACTAGACAGAGGTATAGTTTACTAAATAATGGGGTCCCACATGTGTCACTACTAGAGAGGCGCAACTATATAATACGGGGTGGCTGAAGCCACATCACTGTTGGCTAGGCTTATAAATGCCCCCGGGCAGATAGCCTAGTACACTACTATGAAACTATGAAACTATAAGATACAATCTTGCTAGGCAGGAAAGCTGTAGGCAGGTGTAGTCTGTTTGAAGATGATTACTTCTTATTGAGAACCAGACTATGGATGTCTAAATATTTGATGGTATCTTAGTCAAGTTTCATAAGTTCTCAAGAATTAAAGTAAATAAGCCTAAAATGGAAAAGTTTTCAATTTCTGAAAGAACCTGAGGTATGATGAACAAACAAATTCCACCCTGTTTCCTGTGGAATAAAGAGTACTCCAAATACTCAGAAATTCTGATACATTCCTCACTGCATACAATGAGGTCCTTGTTACGGTTCACTATTGGAGGAGATTGTGATCATCATTGGTGGGAAGACTGAACACCCTGAAGATGGTGTTTACAGTACATTTTCCATATATGCTCAGGTATATTCTTGTAATTCTCCATAAGAAGTTATTAAATTTCAAAAGTTGATGTTACAATTTTTCTTGGTGGGAAGAGATATAAACTCCCTAACTAAGCTGCCTACACAAGTCTGCTATTGGGAAGCATGAAAATAATTGACTTGATGGAGTGCACAACTTCAAAGCAAAATCCTTATAAAGTTTGTAATCTTAATCCACCTTTGTGGGCAAACCTAGAAGTGCAAATGTTTGGGGCAAAATCCCACCATGCCTTCAGCTGGTGCAGATGAAGTTTGCCTGTATAACTTCAAACATAGTAATACATTGCTGCAACTATCTCACTCTGGAAAATTTCAAATAGTATAAGGGTCTCACAGTAAGACGTTGCCCTGCTCGGCACGTAAAAATCTACTGCCAATCATTAGCGGACCGGAGTTCCGCTGTGGCGACCCCTAACCGGGAAAAGCTGAAAGACACAACAGCATAAGGGTCTTTGTTAACTATGCAAACCAAAGAACTCATCTAGGGAAAACAGGATTAAAAATAGGGGTTGAGAGTGAAATAGGAGGACAGGTTCAAGGCAGGTAACAGTACTTTAGAGGATATGTCACAACCCATATTGTAATAAAGGGTTATTGCATCTTTTCAGCATATAAGAGATAAAATTAGATTAGGCTCTCATGACATATATTTTCAGCTTCAGCATGTTCTTCCTTCTTCACCCTTTTTAAAAATCCCATTTTCAGTTAACCCCTTACATTTACTCCATGTAACAATGCGAGTTATGGATATTCAAACTGTAGCAGCAACAAAAGCTTCAGCTATACGGAAGGTTATGTGGCAGCTACAGACAGATATTTAAATATATATACATATATATATATATATATATATATATATATATATATATATATATACATGTGTGTGTGTGTGTGTGTGTGTGTGTGTGTGTGTGTGTGTGTGTGTGTGTGTGTGTGTGTATGTATATATACAGATGCTGCTTTCAGAATAAGATACCCTAAAGGAGACAACAGTCAAAAGGCTACAGGCCAGACAGAGACTGAGTTATGTTAGGATGGTAAATCCCACTCCTAGGCTTCCGAAACACTATTGAAGTCTCTATACATGAGATATTAAGAGCAATGTACAATATGATGGATGCCTAGAAACAGCTGTCATATTAAGGCATAAATTCTGGAACTGCTCAGCTATAAAAATGATATGGAAAAATGGTCAGAGGTTAGTTCATAGGCTTTTGGTGCCATTGAGGGCTTATCACCATAAATCAGGATTCTACTGCAGGGGGAGTAGGTGATGCTCCTATAACTTAAGACAAAGATTGGAAAACAACAGCTATCTACACTTACACATGTTCATATCACATCTAACTAGAAGGCAGTGGCTGAGAGGTAATGGTTTTAATTTCTTAGACATAAATGTGAGTTCAGGAATAGCGAGGCCCAATGTGCAAAAATAGGAACTAATAAGAACTTTATATATATATATATATATATATATATATATATATATATATATATATATATATATATATATATATATATATATATATATACTAAGCCCAGACTGCTATATCTCAAAGTATATGTTTTTCTCCAAGGTATGGTGATCTCAAAGTTAGTGAATATAAGCAGATGGTCAGTAGGGTTTGGGAGACGCAGCTCTCACATTGTGGTTATAGTTCACTTGCCAAAAAATAACTTAAAAGTAGGAAAATAATTGCTGGGATTCACTGCTCCCTGTTCTCTTTTAATTCCACTTTTTTAGTTTTGGGATCCATAAATATGGTCTTTGAATTGCAAAACAATGCTGGTTTATATGGCTGTGGCCACATATATTTAAGTAAATGCTGCAATCTATTAAACAAGTCTGCAAAGAACCTGGTTTCCTTTACTGGTCATAAAGGTTTCACCCCACACCATTTTTGGGAAGTAGACAGTGGTTTTTTGCTCAGCTGCAGAGCAAAAGATCAAGACTACACTTTAACATAAGATAGTTTTACTTTAATATAAGATAATTGTGCTATATTTGATTCATAGGTTCATTGTTTCATAGAAGGTTACTAGGCTAACGGCCCAAGAGCCCTTACAAGCATAACCATATTTCTCCTGAGTTTCCCCAACTGTCTGTGGTAAGGTTAGTGAAGTTCACAGAGGTATATCGTCAATAATAAAAACTTCCTTTGTCCAGAATGTGCATGGGCACCACCCCAGGAATGAAGTTGTGGTCACCCATCCACTGATCTAGGTTGCATTTGAAGAGAGTCAAGGAGGGGCTTCATTTCACATGAATTGGAAGCTTGTTCCAGAGAAGTGGCAGTGTCCAGGAGATGTATCTATCTCTCCAGTATGGCCTATTCATGTCAGACGCTAGGTTAAGATGTCTGGAGCAAGTAACCCTTGTGCAGTTTAATTTACGAATGTGTAGCATTTTCATCAGGGCTGGGTCAGAGACTGCCCTGTATGCCAAGCACAGGTCATCATTCAGCAATCTATAGGAGACAGGATACAGTGACAGGGCTTTTAGTCTTTCTGCATAAAACTTGTTTTCTGTACCCTGTAATTTATTAGTGAGAAACTTCTGTGGTCTCTCCAGTTGTTGCAGGGGTCTGGTGAGGTACATACAAAAAGGAGCATTGTACTCAATTATTGGTCTGATGAGGGACACATATAATGGAATTATAATATCCTTAGATCAAGATGTGATGCCTTTACTTATAAGATGTGCCACACAGAAGTATTTCCTTACTGCTGTGGACATGTGATGGTCAAAGCTCAAATTGCTATCAATCTGAGTACCCAGATCACATACCATTTGGTTTACCCTTAACGGGGTGCTCTCTATAATGTAATTAGCAAGGATGTCAGCTTTCCCAAAGGATATAATAATGTGTTTTTTGCATTTAGTTTATTAACATTGTTGAGGGACTCAGTGATTGCTCCCAATTTGCAATCATCAATGAACTTGGTCAGCCACATGCCATCCAAGTTTGCCTGGACTTCTGAGAAAAAAAATCCAAACAGTAAGGAGCCCAGCACAGAACCTTAGAGGTGAAATCACCCACATTGAGAGTATGTGTCCTGCCAGTGAGCCAGTTGGCTACCCATCTGGTAATGTAGGGGTTAATTCCAGTTAGGAGAGTTTCTGTATAATACCTGAGTTAGGGATTGCGCTAAATGCCTTGGCTAAGTCAAGATAGGTGGTATGCACTGTCTTTCCCTCATCAAGGGCCTTAGTGACTTTCTCAAAGAAGTCAACCATGTTTAACAGGCATGATCTCCCTTCAACATATCCAAACTGGGTTAGGTCCAGATTTTGGAGATTATCTATTTCCTTATTAATTAGGTCCATAATGACTCTTTCCATGGCCTTGTAGATGAGGCTGATCAAGCTTATGGGCCTATAATTCCCAGGAACAGTTGATGGTCTCCCTTTGTGTAGAGGGATTACCATTGCTGTCCATCATTTTGCCGGAACATAGCCAGTTTGCAGGATATGGTTAAACAGAGATCCAAATGGGTCTGTTGGGTCATGTTTTAAGTTGTTTAAAAACCAATATGGCATGTTGTCTGGTTCAATTTATGCTGTGTTTCTGAACTTTCAGAGCACAGAGATGACCTACTTGCTTAAGATACTAGACTGAGGAAGGGTGGCAGGTATACTTTGGGAGATAACTGGAGGGGATAGGGGAGTGAAGTTTGCTCCAAATATGTCAGTTAGCAGGTTGGATATTATATCCAGTTGAGTATGAGTGGTGCCATCCACAACCAGTTCAGTGCATAGCTATGTATTCCCTTTTAGATTTTGGCTGTTTAAAGAATGTATTGTGATTATCCTTAGCTAGAGAGGCTTTTTACTTTGTAATTAGCTCTGGAGGACTTGACAAGATCTCTAATTTGTTTGTTGAAGCTAAAGATGGATTTTTCCTCTATTGAGCCAGTTCCCTCTCATTCTTGGACATTAGTTTCTTTCTTTTGTTGTATAGCCTGTTTATACTAGGGGTCCACCGGGGTGGCTTGCTTTTTCTGCAAGATCTGGTATTAATCCAGTTAGGTACATATGATTCTGTGCAACTGCTTAAGTGGTTATACAGGGCATTAGTGTACATCTCTGCACAGGAGTTCATGTTATCTGTGCTCAAGCAGGATTTGAAACTTCTTATCAAATCACCTAGTAGGAAGTCATTTATCTTTGAAAAATTCTTAAATGTTTTTGAGTTTGTTGGAGTATCTGGTCTTATGATTACATCAAATTAGACTGATTTATGGTCCAATCTTACCAGGGAGGACATTACATGGGGAAGGGGGGGGGTACAATGCTCTCCCATGTCAGTGAGTACTTTGTCCAGGACATTTGAGCCTCTTGTGGGTGTGCTAACTAGCTGTTCCAGACCATTTGCATTGACAAAGTCCAAGAACCTCTGAGCCAGCATGTTTGTGATAATGTATGTTTCCCATTCAATGGTAGGATAATTAAAATCAGCCATGAGTAAGGTGCTGGGCTGTATGGCAAGTGACTCCAGTAAGTCCAGGTATGCAGTATTATTTTTCTGTTTCATGGTGGGGGACCTTTAGCTAACTACGATGTGGTAGGAGGCTTTGTCTATAGTTAATTGGACATGGGGAAGCTCAAGAAAGTCATACTTTTTGACCAGTCTAGAGGTGTACTTATCCTTAATGAAGTTGGATACACATCATCCTTTGGTTCTTTCATGCTCAGCTTGTGGTCAGAACGTATAGAAGGAGTTGTAACCCTGCACAGCTGGGGCACTTTCTGTGCCTTTGAACCATGTCTTGTGACTGCACAGATGGCAGCATCTTCCAAAGTAAGGAGTGCTTCCAGGGAGTTCAGCTTGTTGTTTAGACTGCTAGCATTAAGCAGCAGTGTCCTGAGTTTATCTAGAGAAAATTTTGTTATGTTGGGAGGTTGGTTATTTTGACACTGCCTAAAAAAGGCACAGTAGGTGTGGATAATGCCTTTGCCAGTATCTGAAAGCCTAGAGGAGACAGGTGCAAACCATGTCTGACAAAGCAAAGTCTGTTGACCATATCTTCCCAGGCTGACAGATAGTGGATCCCCTTGGACTATACCAGAAGCTTAGCCAATTGTTAAAGTCAATCATTTTTCTGTTTGTGTTGTGGCTTCATTGTTTGAGAAGGTAGAATGCTGCTTAAGGCTGAGCTTATGCCTGCCTTTGACACATAATCTGAGAGCTCAGTCCTGTCTCTCTTCATATAATCCAGTGGGATACATCTCAAGTCATTCACCCCGACATGGACTATGACTGAGTCATACTGGTACTTGTAGTTGAGTGACTTGAGTGCCTGATTGACTTAGTGGATCCTTGTATCTGACAGGTAGCTAACTGTAACCTGCTCCTTACCCACCCTGGTGATTGGAACATCCATGGGTCTCACAGTGCAATCACCTATGACCAAACATTAGGTTTTGTGGTGTTATGCCTTATGGGCTTATTTGGTGAGACACTGGTGTGTGTGTGTGTGTGTGTGTGTGTGTGTGTGTGTGTGTGTGTGTGTGTGTGTGTGTGTGTGTGTGTGTGTGTGTGTGTGTGTGTGTGTGGTATTGTGTGTTATGGTTGTTTTTTGCATTGTTATGTGTGTATGTGGTTTCCATTTGGGAGGCCTCTAATCTTTTGTTAAGTTACTAGTGAGTACCTCTGCATCTATAGGTTTATGTGTTGTGTCCTTATTTAATGTGGGAAGTGTGTGTGTGTTGACAACCTGTTTGGCATTCAGTCTGTCCTTATGTGAGAGTTGTGCCTCCAATTTCATAGTGTAACTACATCTCTCACAAAAGTATTTGTTTGTTTCATAAGTGGTTAATATAATACATGAGACAATTGCTAAATTGCCTCAGGATGCCCATGTCTATCAGGCTGGCCAGAGAGATGATGGGAAACTGCCTGTACATGATAGCAGGCTCTTACTGTATGTTTTATTAGAGAAGGGAATAGGTTACTTTGACAGGACTGTGCTTGTAGCACCAAGACTACAAGAGGGACCTATATTTTGTGTAGGCTAAGGATTATCAATAAGGCAAGTGTGTAACTGAGTTGCTGCTAGAGCAGCAGAAAAACTTTGAAGGGTTTCACTGACAGCTGTTTAGTGAAAGACTGAGCTTCTAGGATTTTGAATCTGTATAGGGCACTGCTAATTGCCTTTGTGCAAAGAGCAACACCACACACATGGGGCTTAAATATGAGCAAAGGGAAACAAGTTTTAAGCTAACAACCAGTCAGGAAAGCACACAATAAACCCTCCACCAGCAATCTCAGACAGGTTAGATCAGCACATTTCTGCCATAAGGGTACAGAAAAACACCATATTAATATAAAATAGTTGGTTTGGAGTCCAAGTGCAGCAAGACCACACAAACTACCTACAACAGTCCTAAGAATAATAGAGGCAGTGTTATACAGTGCAATTAACTACTTAAAACAGCAGCAGACAGCACAGTCTTTTTTGTTTGTTTGTTTTTTGAACTGCTAAAATACAGTTACAGTATATTTATTTATTAATTTTACATTTAACCGGGAAAGTCCAAATGGATAGATATCCGTTTTCAGTGCAGGCCCGGGGAAAAAAGCTCCAGAAGTACAAATTTTATTTAACAAATACAAAATACAATTAACAGTATAATATCAACAGTTCAGATAACAATGCATGTATATAATTCCAGGAGAAACTAATATAAAAGGATTGTTTACGTAAGTTAGGCAGAAAGGATTAGAATGCAGTATGCTGTCTGGGTAGAAGTGCCACTAGCAATGAGGAGAAGAAGAAATGGAAACAACTTTGCAAGTGAGCTGAGGGAGATTAACTCGGGCTAGTGCAGGTACATATCCAGTGATTGGTGAGCTCATTTATTACTGCAGTTTTAAACTTTGTTAGAGAGGGTTCAAGTGTTATGGCAGGAGGGAGTAAGTTCCAAGTTTTTCCTATGTAGTTAGAGAACACTGAGTCACCGGCTTGGTTACAGGATTAAGAAGTCTTTAACATTAATTTGTCACTAGACCTCAGTGGTCTGGCGCTGGTGTGAGGGATAATTAATGGTTGTATTCCCGGGACTCTGTCTGGTTGGTAAAGTATTCTATGGGATATTGTAAGCTGATTGTAGAGAAGGAGGCTGGGGAACTCGAGACAGTTTACTGCTTTAAGATTTTGACAGTGATGTGTGCGATGGGTAGATCCTACAGCGAATCTAGCAATATGGTTGTAGCAGACGGATAATTTATTTAGCTCAGTTTTTGAGAAGTTAGTGAGAATGGGTGAGGCATATAGGAGAGAGGAGAGTAGCTGCTGCGTGCTGGCCAAAGGGGTTAAGTAGGCTTTGTTTCTGTAGAGACAGCTCAGATTTTTATTGGTATTTTTGATTGTTTGGTTAACATGTAGGTCAAATTTCAGATTGTTGTCAATTAGTACCCCAAGTAGTTTGGTGTGGTTAACAGAGGCTATAATGGTACCATTGTTGGATGTGATACTGAAATTGAACTGAGAGGAGCATTGGGTTGGGAAAAACAGCAGAAGCTATAGTTTATTAGCATTTGGTAGAAGATGTCAGCTGGAAAACCAGTTTTCTACTAAGTTAAATGTTTTCTGGGTCTGGGTTTGGTGTTCTGGAAGGGATTTGGCTGAGCAGACTAAATATAAGAGAAGTTCAAAAAATACTTAGAGCCCTTTTGTGTCTGCGTCCCAGCCCAGAAAGACCAGGTAAACACCTACTGCCACTAGATGAATAATCCCAGACCTCTTAATGTGAAAGCACAGTAAAGGAGTGTCTGGAATGAAATGCTCCCACAAACAAAAATAAAAGATATGAAATACTAATGCAAACAAATGTAAAGATGCGGATATAGCAGTGTACTTTAAACAGTTTTTAAAACTGTGATTATTCAATAGAAGTGCATTGCTTTGCATAAATGAGCCCAGATAATAATCTGCTCAAGCAACAGAGACCTCCAAAGCAGAAATGCAAGCAACCTCCACCCGCAACACAACCCAAATGACACATAGCCCGCAGACGCAGTGTGCCACTCAACCACAGCCAGTAAGGCAAAACAACGTACCCAACACACTAGTCATAGGTGACTCTATAGTCAGGCACACTGATGTCCCACTCACCAGGCTAAACAAGGAGAAGGTTACTGTCACCTGCCTGTCGGGTGCCAGGATCCGCCACATAACCCACGCACTCAGGTCACTCCACAACAAGTACAAATATGACTCTGTCATTGTCCATGTTGGTGTGAATGACTTGAGACGTACCTCCCTGAACTACATGAAAAGAGAAATGGAAGAGCTCTCCGATCTTGTAGCCCAGGCAGGTATGACCCTAGCCCTGAGTAGCATTCTGCCATCACCCAGAATGATGACGCAGTACAAGGACAAAATGATTGACTTCAACAATTGGCTAAGCTTCTGGTGCCATTCTAAAGGGATCCAGTATCTGTCTGCCTGGGATGACATGGTGGACAGACTACGATGCTTTATCAGAGATGGCCTGCACCTGTCACCCCTGGGATTTCGGATACTGGCTAAGGTTCATGCCGCCCCTATAGTGCCTTTTTTAGGCAAAGTTCAAATGACAAATTCACCACCGTAACAGGAATAGGCAAGCAAAAACTGAGGGTGATGCTACTCAATGCTAGAAGTCTAAATCACAAAATGCCCTCACTCGAGGCACTCCTTAAAATGGAGAACATCGATATCTGTGCAGTGACTGAGACCTGGTTCAAGGCTCCAGAGAGCACCTCTGCACTACCAGGCTATAACTCATACCACATTTTTCGGCCATGTAACCTGGACCGGAACACCAAAGGCGGAGGTGTGTCCATATTCATTAAGGATATCCACACCTCCAGGCTAGTTGCTCAGCATAATGCAGCCGAGGTTATCCAAGTGCAACTAACTCTGGGCAAAACTGCAATCCAAATTGTAGCTTGCTACAGATCACCTACCATGCCCCAGGGTTCCCACTCCTCTTTTCTTGATGTACTGGAAAATATTAGGGTTCAACCAAACACCCTAATAATGGGCGATTTCAACTACCCCACCATTAACTGGGAAAACTACTCATGTACCAACTCCTTCACTCAACGCTTTCTGGAATTTATAAACTCCAATGCCCTGGATCAACTTATCTACATACCCACCAGAGGCAACAATATCCTAGATCTAGTCATTACCAACATGAGTGATCGGTGTTCCACACCTGAAGTCAACACCTCATTGATCCGATCTGACCATAAGCTAATTACCCTAGATATCCACATCCTGCCCCCACCCCCCCATTAAGGAAACCATGGTAGAAAACTTCTTCAAAGCCAACTTCATACTTCTTAAGACAGAAGTGGTGAACTTCATGACACCCATGCAGATGGACAATACGGTTACGACTACTGAATCCTACACAATTGCACTTTATAAGCACTTACATGAGTGCATGGATCAGGCTATCCCAAACAGAACCAAGACGCTATCCTCCAAAAAAAGGAAGCCAATCTGGTGGTCCCCTGCCATAAACAACAAACTGTACAACAGAAGGAAGAAACTGTTGCAGAAGAGAGTAAAATCCCATATGTGGAGGAGCTCCCTGGTCAGCCTCAGTAAGAAGCTGCGATCCCTGATAAAATCCTCCAAAGCTAGTTTCGAAAACAAAATCACCACCGATTCTAAAGACAGCCACAAAACATTCTATAGCTATGTCAAGAATCTCAATGGCAACACTCAGATCTGCTCTGAGTTACAGCACAATGGAACTAAATATACAGACCCAACTGATATTGCCAACATCCTGGCAGATAGAGTCAGTGCTAACTTTACCCTCCTCTCACCCCCTAAAGAGCCCATCTCTATACCGGAAGAATGCAAAGTTCCTGTAATCACGGCTGCACGGGTAAAAACCACACTCTCCAAAGCCAAGAACACAGCATCCATGGGACCAGTCAACATCCCAGGCTGTATTCTACATGAACTACAGAACGAACTGGCACCCCACCTAAGTACCATGTTCAATCATAGCCTCACCTCAGGCTTTGTGCCTGCTGAATGGTGCACAACAACGGTTATCCCACTCCACAAGGGGGGAGCCACTATGTACCCCAGGAACTACTGCCCCATTAGCCTGACGAGCCTGGTCTGCAAGCACATGGAACGTATCCTCATGGAACTTATAAACAAAGACATTGATAATCTCCAAACTCTGGACCCCACCCAGTTCAGGTTTGTAAAAGGCAGATCATGTCTCCTAAACCTGATAGACTTCTTTGAAGCAGTCGCCAAAGCTGTAGACAAGGGTAAGGTAGTTCACACAGCCTATCTAGATCTTGCCAAGGCTTTCAACACCATCCCTCACTCTGGAATTATAGATAAACTCACTAAACTAGGTATAAATCCCTATGTCACAAGATGGGTTGCCAACTGGCTCACTGACAGAACCGAGACTGTGAAAGTAGCAGACTCCAAATCCAACGTCAGACCAGTGACAAGTGGAGTACTACAGTGTTCAGTCCTGGGTCCTCCCTTGTATGGTATCTACTTCTCTGAAGTACAGGCTAACACAGAAGTTCTTTGGCTAACGAAGTTCGCAGATGACTGCAAACTAGGAGCCATAATCAAAACTCCTAACAATGTGGGCATCCTACAAAAGGGACTCACTGAGACAGATGCCTGGTGTCAAAGCCATGGCCTCAAGCTCAATGCCAAAAAGTGCATTGGTATCCCCTTTGGTAAAAACTCTGTACCCATGAACTACAACATAGGCGGTAGCATAGGTAACACTGAAAGTGTGATAAGAGACCTTGGGATACAGGTGGACAGTAGTCTCTCCTTTAATAATCACATTGCCACAGTAGTCAGGAAATCCTTCTATGTGGCACACCTCATCACAAAAGGTTTCTCATCCAAAAAAAATGAGGTCATCGTTCCCCTCTACTCATCAATCATTAGACCCATTATAGAGTACAATGCCCCTTTTTGTATGTACCTCACAAGACATCTACAACAACTGGAAAGGCCGCAGAAATACCTCACAAAGAGGATTACTGGCCTCAAACAGATGCCCTACGCAGACCATCTCAAAAAACTCCAGCTTTATTCCGTCACATATCACCTACTCAGAGGTGATCTCTGCCTATCATACAAAGCTATGTCAAACCCAGAGATGTTGGACATGCTCCACTTAAAGAAATCCCAATCCCACTGAGCTACACGCTCTAGGACCTAAACCTTGTTGCCACAATAAACAGAACATGCCGGAGGGATAGATTCCTGTCCCAGAGACATACTCTGGAATAAACTACCTATCTATATCAAACAAAGCTCCTCATTAGCACTCTTCAAGAAAAATCTTGATGATTGGATGGGAAATAGGAAATTCACCCCTGGGATCACCTATGTGGCTCTGCTCAACAGTGGCACAGGAAAATAATTTTCTTGGGTGGCAAAAGCCAGGATACCTTTTTGGCTGGGCTTGTATAGGCCCCAGGGCCAATAGCCTAGTACCTACCAATGAACCTATGAACCACTCAATTGTACAGAATTTATAAAGGCACTTAAAACAAGATAAGTTGATTAATATGCCCTCCAGTTAATAAAACTATATGAAGAAATCTCAAGTGTTTCTCCAACCTAAACAGATCAGGCTACATCCCAGTGCACTATATGAAAAATCCACTGACCTCAAGTGCTTGCTAGAGGGGAAAATATACTGCTTTATCCAACAGCTAGCTAGTTCATGAATTCAGAGCAAGTAAAGCAGTAGAACAATGATGAGGCAATGCACTTTTTCAGTATAAACATAAGGAAGGCAAATATATAACTCAAGATAGCAGCAGTGTAGAAATGGAGGAGCTTGTTAAACTCAATTTATGGTGGAGGTGACAGCTTAAAACCACAAGGTTTAAAAACCAGATCAACAAATGGGAGGGTGGGTAGGAAAACTTAGCAGGGAAATTACCAGTAGTGCTTTAGTTTATGCAGGCTTGAAATCTTTTTAGAAAAGACAAAGGCCCAAAAAATGAAGAGTTTGTAAGTATCACTCAAGAGGCAATTTAACCAATGAAAAACATGTGAAATGTGTAGCCTAGATAATTTAAGTGTCTGTCTCTCTCATGTAGAACAAATACACCAGGCCAAGCAGATTTCTTACAACAGAAAATAAAATGGAGCAGGTAAAACAGAAAGCAACTCTATCAGCAAGTCACAGACATAAAACATATAGGTTTACTTTCCTTACCCAGTAGGGAATCAATAGCTGTATTTCAGTTTATGCAGGCTTGAAATCTTTTTAGAAAAGACAAAGGCTCAAAAACTCACTGTATATGCAAGTAGCACTCAAGAGACAATTTAACCAATGAATCTTCACTGCAGGAATGACAGGATTATTAGATTTAAGTGGCAATGTTTCCCTACAGAAGACATTTATAAATGTATGTAACATTATATTTTTGATAAGATTATCTATGGTGTCAAGTATTGTAGTTATGTATAATTAATCTCATGTGAATCTCATGTTATCCTATTGTTCTTGTTATACTTTACAGGATCTTTAGGATGTTTATAGTTTTGCAAAAAAAAAAAAAAAATCCCATACCATTGTCTTTGCTCTTGTGCCTTTGTCTTCCCTTCTCTCTTTAAAGGACAGTGGTATAATCAGAGCTGACTAATGGAATTCTCTCCATGATAGCCATGACGGCCTCAATCTTGGTCAAAACTGCAACCAGAATTTTGCCCTTTCTGACACAATCATTTAAAATTAAGCTATATTCTTAATGGTCTAAGACTTTAATCAGTTTCAACTCTCTCTCTCTCTCTCTCTGTCTCTTCTCTGGAACTCAGAATCTTTCTGTCTTCTCCTGGAAAATTAGGAGCTTTAACCTTATCATATTCTTTTTCATCACACAACCTCTTAAAATGCAGTTGCTCAACCCTCAAACCATGAAATGGATGGGGACATCCACCCTAACCCTGGACCCACCCTTCCCACAAGCTCCCAACCCACTACCAACTTCAACATATGGTCAAATTCAAGGTCCCCTAACTCTCTCCTGACCTGTCACCTAAACATCAGGAGTATTAACAACAAGGTCCATCATCTTCATGCCCTTCTAGCTACCTACTCACCTGATGTGCTATGTCTTACAAAAACCTGGCTAAAACCAGGAACTAAAAATGATGAGGTTATCCCACCAGTTTACAACATACTTAGACTTAGACCGTAACACCAGGAAAGGTGGAGGAGTAGCAGTTCTGTTTAAAAACACAATAGATGTCACACCAGCCCCACAACAACCCCCCTTGTTCAGTAATGCTCAAGCCCTAGGTAGCAAACTACAGCTTAACAAAAGTAAATCTATATTCATTGCCTGCATTTATATCTCCCCAGGCAACAATGCAAATACCCTAAAAGGCTTCCTCCAATGGCTTTTTAACACATACCCCCATGAAACTATGGTGTTAGGAGACGTTTATATTGACTGGAACAATTGTTCCTCTAAATCTCCCAGCACCCCTATAAACCTTCACGGTTATACCCAACTTATATCCTCACCCACCAGAATAAATAAATTCAACTACAAAGGCAGTATCCTGGACTAGATTCGTATCAACAATCACCCAGGCCTGTATAACAGGGGTACCCTCTCAGATGATATAAGTGACCACCTACTCACTTACATCATTAAACATAGGGTAGATTACCACCATCAAGTTCTATATAAATCTATCAGAAACAACAAAAACTTTAACTCCACTGACTTTCAGAATGAACTCAGGGCATGCAATTGGGCCATACTTAAATAACTTCCATTAGATAATGCTGTAGCCTACTTTAATTCTAAATCCCTCTCCATTCAAGATTCCCACACTCCTATCCACACCCTCAGAGCCAAAACTAAGACCACCCCTGGCCCTCTAAAGTAACCAAAACCAAAATCATAGCAAGAAATAAAGCATGGGACAATTGGCGCACCTCCAAAGACCCACTTGACCATATTAAATTCTGACAACTAAGAAATAATTCCAAGAAAGCCACACTGTTAGACAAAAAAAAAACCTTCTATCAACACCTTCAGCAAAAACACCAGAACAAACCTCAAAAATTTTGGGCAGGCATAAACTAACTGCTCCACCCTGGCCAAACTTCCACCCTACCCCCTTAACTTGCGACCTTAAAACTCCAGACAAAACTGCTAACATCATTAACAATTTTTTTACCAAAACCATCCAATCACTAGCTAGCCAACTGCCCCTCACCATCTCCTTTCAAAACTCCTCCACGACCACTACCCCACTCCATTTACATCCAAACTGTATCTACAGCCACCATTTGATCTCTAATTAACAAACTAAAGCCCACTACCCTGGCAGCTGATCTCCTCCCACCAGAATATTTACAAGAAGGGGCAGATGCCATTGCATACCCTGTCTCAATCATAATAAACCGCACCTTGACTGAAGCCACTATCTCCTCTCTCTGGAAGGTTTCCCATGTCATTTCCCTTCATAAAGGATGGAATTCTTTAGACTTCTCAAACTTCTGACCAATAGCCATACTATCACCATTGGCCAAAATTCTGGAAAAGTGCATCCACAACCAATTAATGCACTATCTCACCCAAAATAAACTACTGGCCAACTCTCAGCATGGTTTTAGACCACACCACAGCACCACATCCCTCCTATCCTTCTCTAACACTATCAACATCAACCGAAACAATAACAAACTTACCTCTGCTCTCTTCCTAGAGCTCTCTAAGGCCTTTGATATGTCAGTCACCAACTGCTCCTCCGTACCCTAAAGGAACTGTCACTGAATAGTAGCTCTATTAAATGGTTCCAGTCTTACCTATCTGATAGACAACAATCAGTTTTATGGCAGAATACCCTATCTACATGTCTACCCATTACTCTAGGAGTCCCCCAAGGCTCCATACTAGGACCACTACTCTTCTCAGTCTTTATCAATGACCTACCCACCATCACTCCCAAGGCCACCTGCATCCAATATGCAGACAACTCTACTTTAAAATGTACCGCCTCCTCCTCAACTGAGCTTATGACCCTAACCCAGAATACTTTCAATGATGTAGAAAAATGGTTTGCAAACTGTCAGCTTCTATTAAACCCCAACAAAACTAAACTGCTCATCTTCTCCCCCACCTGCAAATCCTCCTCACCATTCTTTACTATAAGTTCCAACAATTGCACTATTATATCCCCAGATACTCAGACAAAACTCCTGGGCGTCACAGTCGATAATGCCCTAAAATATGATATCCATGTCAATCAAGCCATCAAATCTGTCAACAAAAAACTGGGCTGCCTATACAGGATCAAACCCTTCCTCACTCCTTTTGCAAGAACCACTAGCACTCGGTCCCACCTGCTTTCTATCCTCCTCTATGCCTCCTCCTCTTCACTAACCTGAACCAAGCCACCCTTACTAAACTTGCTAGTTGTTACAACCATATTGCTAGATTTGCTACAGGTGCTACCTCTAGGACCCACCATTGTAAAAACCTAACTCACCTGGGATGGCTGGAGTGGCCCAATCTTCTCCGATACAACCAACTTGTAATAACCCACAAAATACTATATCAACCCGAAAAAACACCTGCACTAAATAAGATCATCAAACCATACAGCAACCTGAGGTCACTACACTCTGCTGACAAACTGCTGGTACAAACAACTAAGAGCATAAATGTGGCAGGGGACTCTCTATTCGCTAACTCAGTAGGCAAAACTTGGAATATGCTACCTGCCAAACTTACTCACCAATCCTCCTTAACCCAGTTCAAAAAAAGCCTCAAACTACACTTCCAACAGCATTGGCAATGTCCCTGCTTAAACCTCGACTAATCACCACCCACTGTTCTTGCAAACTCTCCCTAAGCATTTTAATCATATACTCTTATAAGTGTATGAATTCTTGATGGGACTTAGCCCAAAACTGCGTGTATTATTGTCTGAAACTGAAGCCGCATGATTTTGATGTTGTCTACTATGTTTTATCTAAGTTTGTAACCCTACTGAAAACTGCATATTATACTTATCTCTAAATGTTTCTATTGTTCCTAATGTATTTGTACTCTGCTTTCTCCCCGGGCCTCCGCTGAAAATGGACATATATCCAGTCGGACTTTCCCAGTAAACAAATGTAAAATAAATAAACAAATAAACTCTTCCACCAAGACCATCTAAGCAACAGTACTCAAAAGGGGATGCACTTTCATGTAAAAATACACCTTCAACAAATTCAGATACATGTTTTTGCAATGGGGCAAGTTGGCCATCATCCCTTGTGGAAGGCTTTACTCCTCATATTTCCTAGCAACCAAGAGAAAGAGTAGTAAGCATAAAAATAACAAAAAAGTGTCTCATAATTTGTGTTATACTCATAGACATCAGAATAAGAATAATATACTAAATAGTGGTCCTACGAATATCACTACAACATGAAGCAAACAAACAAAAATGCAAAATATACAACATCTAGAGCGTGCTAGGTCAAAATAATAAAATATGAACAAAAACAATTCCAAGCAGCTAGAGAACAGAAACCTCCCATGACTAAAACCCACTTTCTTCAATTTCATATTCTTGTTTTCTGCCCTTTAGTCTTTCATCTGCCTACCTCGATGAGTCTAGGGGCTGATGCACAACTAACCTCCATTGTCTTCCTTCTCCCACAGTATGTTTGCTCTAGGTTATGACCCTATTCACTTCTGCGTTCCCTTTGTGGCTAGTGCTCCTCCTTCACAATCACTTCACATTTGATACCCTTCTTTATTTTGATCAGCATTCCATCACTTTCCATCTCTTTTCAGTCTGTTCTGAAAAAACAAAACTATACCCAGGCACCTCTATGCCCCAACCCCACTTGTCATTGGGCCTGCTTTCTGTGATACTAGCAATGCCCACCTTCTTTTCCTATATGCCTTCCTATATCTGTGTCATCTTCTTACCCAGAATCCTTACACTACATGTTCTGAATCACCTCAGTTTGTTCCTCTTATAAGTTGTGATTCCAGTTTATTTCTTCCCAATGTCTGATTAGCCAGGTCCTCCACTTCCAGCTTTAGTTTAAAGGTGCAGTCATTGAGATGTAGCTTTCAAACCCAGCTCTGATTACCATTATCCTTCAGGGCTAAGGTAGAGCCAGTCTGTAGCATAGAGTCTGTATGTTTATCAAGTCTCCCTCATCCTTCTACTAGTCTCAAATGGTTCTTCCTTCTGTCCTTCAGCTTATCATTATATTCCCTGATCCTCTTCTTCCATGGTTGCTGGCTGCTGGTACATGTGACACATCTGAGAATGCCTCCATTTCTCTTATCTTGCCATCTCCCTGCTACCTTCATGGCCCCAACATGTCAGCTATTTTCTTTAACAGGTTACTGGAACCTACATGCTGTACAACATGCGTCCACCCCTATTCTCTGATGACCACTTTTGTCTCCTCCCCCCATTTCCTTTGAAGTTAGAACTTACAGACCTCTTTCACTATAATATGATCTCCCCTGTGTTCTTTGGGAAGGCTTTTAATCCCCTTAGTGACTTCATCTTCAGTCAACAAAGCACTTTTTCTACTCAGTGACTATCACATCATCCATTTTTCTGTCTCATGTCCCTCCCCTTCCCTTCCTGTCTATAGACTGCCTCTCCCCAGTACCTTTAACCTTAGCATTACTCACTGTCTGTGTTGGTTCCTCACTCCTTGTCCCCAGTACCTCTAACCTTAGCCCTCCCCACTGTCTGTGCAGATTCCTCACTCCCTGTCCTCAATACTTCTAACCTTATTCCTCCTCACTGTTTGCACTGGTTCCTCACTCCCTGTCCCGAGTACTTCTAACCTTATCCCTCTTCACTGTTTTGGCTGGGTCCTCACTCCCTGTAATGTGTCTCATCCCTTTCCCAACTCTCTTATTCTCCCCATAAAAGTCCTTTCTACTGCTGGGACCTTTTTGCCCTCTGCTCCACTAAATGGACTGAAGTTCCTTTTTTGTATAATTCCATCCTGCTCTTCTTGCTTTATTGACTACTGCATGTCCATCTCTAGATCTGCCTTCAGTTCATGTTGTAATAGTTGCGCGAATCTTTTCTCAACTTTAGCTTCCTTCTCCTTGTCCTTTCTTTCATGGATGCATTTATCCATTTCTCCTTATACCTTAAACTGCATTCTATCACTTGATTGCACTTCTCTGGTGGCCTCAACCAGTATCCTTTTGTTCTCTTCTTGCCCTATTACCTTTTCACATTCACTCCTCTCAACTGTCTTCCAGTTGCCTGTTCTGCCCATGAGACTCAATTTTGCAAGTCCTAAGAGGAAAACAGGCAGCTCCAAAATATTCACATGGCACACCAACCAGGAAGTAGCCTAGAAAACCAAATACATTGAAGCAGCAATGTAGTAGCTGTGCAGCCCTACGTCTTAACTTGATACAGCTCACTCATTACCCATGTCACCTCATGGAATCATTATGGCAATCCCGGGAACAGTGAAACGAAAAGTATAAATGTGGGAAATATATACTAAGCCTGAAATTGCAGTATCTCAGTGTATTTCCCTTACTCCAAGGTACTGCAATACCTTCCAGGATCTCAGTGTATTCCTCTTACCTCAAGGTACTGCTGTCTTAACGTTAGTATATACGGGTAGCTCAGACGCTTAAGGATATAGGGGGGGGGAGTTCCCCCCTCCTTGCAAAAAGAAAAGAATGAGCTTCTTAATTCTCTTTTCTTATTGGTTGCAATTTTCATGTTTTAAAGTACGTCTACTTGCATCATTGGGTCTTACACTTGCTCAGTTAAGAAATTTAAGCAGTTGTTTTTTTTTTTTCTTCATAGATAAGCATGTGACTGATTTGATACTATATATCTGAAATGTATAAATCATCATATATTAGTTTATACTTCCTGTACTAATGAATATTGGAGAAATAATGTAACGGTGGAAGTCTGGCCTCCTGATCCAGCACTGTCTCAAGAGAAGAGATTCCGGAGGGAATGCAGGTTTGCACATTAATTCTCATGGATGGTACCTCATTTGAATAAAATTCACAATGATGCAATCAACGTTTCTTGTTAAAACAGTAGCATGCTTGTCTCAGGTGAAAAAAAGGTAGACTGTAAACTCTGTCCTTACAGATGCTGGCTGTTTTCGCCATTGAATTTCCCAGTATGACACTGTTTTTTTTTCAGCACTTAAAAATGCCTCCCAGCTTCTCATGTCCACAGAACCTTGGTCTTCATCCTCCAAACAAGGAGTCAAGCATAACAGACAGGATGATAAGTCATGTTTACATATCTACCACCTCTGCTATATGGTTGCTGAAGTATATTAGACATATGTTAGATTTCAAGATTGACCTCACCAAAGAGCTGCACTATTTCATTAATTTCTTGTCAGATAGGTCGGCCTTGCAAAAGTTACTTTCCTCATCTTCAATTTCTTCAAATATGACAACATTTATGATGATTGCTTTCTTTAATAGCACAGATGGGATTTACACAGCCAAAGGACCTGATATCCCTGAGAGGCTATACAGGTGGCACCACATGACAGATTTCGCCAAGAACACCAAGGTGATCTTCATGAACTCATCCATTGCATGTTTGTTTGCATTTAGTCTAAAAGTTAAAGAGAACTTTCAAAACAGTAAGAATGAGGACAGGAACCTAATGGTTGCTGGTGTAAAATTTCAGCTGCTGCAATAAACCTTTTCAGGATACAGATGAACCAGTGTAACCTGTGGTTTACATACAGCACACAATCAAGTCACCAACGACTGTTAGACTATAATGAAGTCCATTTGCCAAGACAACTGCCAGCCAGACTGTGGGCTGAGAGGAAGAGACTGTCAGCAGATCCCAGGAGGTCTTGCTGACTGCTCTATTCTAGAAGCAATTGTCTGTCAACAGTCTCTCTAAATGTCTACATACAAATACATCACAATAGATGGGTAGATATAGACAATAATATCCTGAGGATACAAACTACCCATATAAGCTCAACTACTGCCTGTAGTAGGTCAACTATAAGTGCTCATGTGTTCGTAAATTGTGACACATATGTTCATTGCCATTTGCTCAACAAAGCATGTGCTGTAACTCCCACTAACCCAACCATACTTAACTACTTAGCCCTCCCGACACCTAACCCTGTGAAACTGTATATCCCTACCAGAGCTGTAACTCCAACCTTAAAACCACTTCTCCACTCTTAACCTTAAAACTTCACTCCTCCATTAATCTAAAATCCATGACTGCTCCCTAAAACTTAAAATTAGACCCCTCATTCCTAACCATAAAATCCCTGATCACTTGAAAAACCTAAAACTCTAACCCCCTGCCCAAACCTAAATTGCCAGATCGGTCCTTAACCCTAAACTCTTTTTCTGACCCCTAACCCTAAAACTCCCTTCCCAGCCCCTAAACCTAAATCCCCTTCCTGATGACTGCTGTAATCTATACTCCCACCCCCTCCCACTGTATACCTAGGGCTACCACATGCACATTGTTCCAGCTCAAATAATGTGTTCATGTAAGGTGCTGCTGGAGCTCCTACTTCAGTTCAAGTGTGGGCAGCAGCCTGTATGAGCTACAAGATGTTTAAGTCCCTGGCTTTGAGACAGTGGTCTTTGAGCACTTGGGACAAAAGTGCTTGCAGTAGAACCAACCGTACCACTTTCATTTCTGTTGCCTTTATCCCAAACCATGAAAAGATATCTGTGAAAAAGGGGTCTATATTAGAACATCGAAGTTTCAAAACGTTGAATGTTCTAATATTGAACCCTATTCAGCAAAAGCTGAAAACATCGGATATACAGAACAGCGAAAATTTTCCTGGGGAAAAAAATTGCTGTTCCAAAACACATACACACAACACAAGCACACAGAACAAACAGCAATCCACACACATACACCTAAAATCTTACACCTAATCCTACACTAAACTATACACACACCACTAACTATCTACTTACCTTAACCAAAACCCTAACCCTAAGGTCTGTCACTATCGCGCATTCACCTCACCCGCGCCCTAACACTAACTCACCTACCCCGCCCTAACCCTCACATCCACACAATCGCACACTTACCTGACCCACGCCCTAATCTTGACTCACCTAACCCACCTTAACCCTCATGTCCACACAATCGCACACATACCTAACCCACGCCCTAACCCTAACTCACCTAACCCGCCCTAACTCTAACATCCACACAATCGCACACATACCTAACCTGCACCCTAACCCTAACTAACCAAACTCACACTCAATTGCAGACTTACCTGAACCAAACCTGTAATTTTCCACCACAGCGCTGAAAATACCAAAGCAACAGAAACGGACAACCGAATTCTTTCCCCTAGGAAAAAAATAGTTTTTCTGTTGCTTCGATGTTTTCAGCTTTCGCTGAATAGGGATCGATATTAGAACTTTCAAAGTTTTGAAACTACGATGTTCTAATATAGATCCATGAAAAAGGAAGTCCTCAGCCTTCTTACAAAAGGAGCCATAAATATGGTTAGACCAGAGTAGCAGGGCTTAATTTTATTCCAAGTGTTATTTTGCTGCCCAAAAAGATAAAATACAGCTGGCCAATTTTTGGATCTAAGTGGCCTAAAAATCTTTATTTCCAGTCAAACTTTTCAAATAAACAGAATGCAGTCAATCCTTGCAAATCTTTCAGAAGGAGAATGGATGTGATCTTTACACATTTAATGCCTAGGTACAAATCAAGTTATCAAGGAGAAAAATAGTTATACTGGCTTCTGAATAAGAATCAGTAATTAACAATTTCAGATGTTTCTATGATCTTGTCTTGACTTCCAAGGTGTTCACCACTTGGTAGCAGCTGCCCAAAAGCTGTAGGGAGACACAATCTTCTGATACTTACACAACTGTGCCCTAGCTGCTGCATCAGGAAAGTCATTAAGCTGTTACTCCAGGGAATCCATAATCATAACTGTCCAGTTTATGAATTAGCTGGCCTTGTCAAATCACAACTGATTCCATTCCAGTTACCACATTCATCAGCATAGCTCAGACGCTTATTGTTGTCTAATGGTGCATTGGATATTACCCATTCAGACCAAAGTTTCCAAGATCATAAACTCCAGCAAGGCTTCAGCCCCACGTAAGCCTGAAAACAGTATGACTAATGGCAATCAATATCCATTCCAAATATAGCTCTATGCCAGGCTGTATATAAGGGTGCTACATTGGGCAAGCAGGATCCAGTTAGCTCAGAATTCATACTTATATCACCCGCATTTGAAATATTTAAATTCTGTCACACTCAGAAGTTCATAGGTTCATAGGTTCATACTAGGCTATCTGCCCAAGGGCATTTATAAGCCTAGCCCATAGTTATGTGGCTTTCGCCACCCCTTTAGTTTGAAGAAAACTATGCCTATTATTTTGCTGTGCCTCTGTCAAGCAGTGACACTGAAGTAATCCCTGGGGTATATCTGCGATCTCCCATCCATTGGTCAAGATTCCTCTTGAACAAGGCCAGCGAGGTGCTCTGCCTCACATGTACCGGGATTTTGTTCCACAGCATAGGGAGTCTCTGGGTGATGAATCTGTCCCTCCAGCATGTTCTATTAATAACCATGTCAAGGTTTAAGTCTCCCGCCCTTGTGGTTCTGAGGGATCTAGATTTTTTGAGGTGAAGCATATTCATCAAATCTGGGTTTGACATGGCCTTATATGTCAGGCACAGGTCACCTCTGAGCAAGCGGTATGCGACTGAATAGAGCTGGAGTTCTTTCAGTCTGGCAGCATAAGACATATTTTTGAGACCCTTTGATGGAGATTTCTAGTCTGTCCAGAGGAAAACCATTCTAGCTGCCCACACATGTTACAGTCACCGTGGTGAATGTCTGTCATGTGGCCAGGGTAACATGATAAAGGGCAGATTGCTCTTGGCAGCAATCACCAACCAGCAGTCTAACAGCCAGATGGGGCCTACTGAAGACTTGAAAGTGGCCCACTTCAAAAACAATAATGTATAAAATTGCTTCATAAAAAATGTTAAATATCATTCCTGAGTTATTCTGCATGCAAGTCATACATTATATGAAGTACAGGATTATATTATATCAACATAATTTAGGGAGCATTGACATTTGTGGTACTATGAACAATCAGTAAGGATGGTAAATGTTAAAAATTAAATCAATAGCATCCACTTTAACTTGCCTGTTAATTTACATGTAGGAATGAGTCCTCATTCTGCAGCAATGTATGCAGAGTAACAAAACAGTTGAAACTGTGTGCACTCACCAAATGTGAAATTAAACCTCAAATGCCATAAATGAATTGATTACTCAATTAATTAAGCAATTATTATCCTTTGTTGAGTGGGTTAGTCTCATTACACTAGTGACCTCTTTTCATGGGAGACCTGAGGTGGTATTCATACTAATTGAACATTGCTGTTGAAATCCCTGCTAGAATGGTGCATTATAGTTCAGTGATACTAGTCATGTAGCAGAGCAATAACAAAGGGCAACTGTTCAGTAACTACTCAGGCAGCTTTTTTAACTTCCATCTCATTTGACTTTGATTGATTGTTTGTATTGTAGCAATGACTCTACACTGCAGATGGCAAAGAAAATCATCAGCAAGTAAGAATGGCAATATATTTTAACATAAGTTGTGACAATAATTGCATTAATACTACTGTTTTATACATGCATTTGTAACAACTTCCCTTTACTAGTGCAGAACCAGATTTGTCATTACATGTGAAAAGAGTTGTAGTAATACTGCTATATTAGAGCTAGATAGCAGTTACAATTTTTGGTGTTCTAATTTCACTGCACAAATGGATCTGTCATTACCTATGAAAAGGATTGCATTAAAAGTGCTGATTTGGATAGACAGATGTTAGTTACAACTTTCACGTCACTTTACTTATATCAGAACTGGATTACCATGTATATATATAAAAACAAAATGCAGTAATATCACTGACTTAGACAAGGTGATAGCTGGGGTCTATATTAGTTAGCCGAAATTCATTTTTAGCCAACTCCAATTCATCGACCCATATTCAGCGAAATTCACTTCCGCAATTCACTGAATATATTCCAAGGGCAATGAAATACTTGCCCTGCAGCACAACAGACCACATCTAACTAAATTGAACCCCCCCCCCCAACTATATAGACCAACTCCAAGATCGCACTACAATGGGGAAAAGGGCAAAGTTGTGTAAATGGCCAATGACTTCTCTTCCCTAGGAATATTCAGCTAATCGCAGAAGTGAATTTCGCTGAATACGGGTCGATGAATTGGAGTTCGCTGAAAATGAATTTCGGCAAACTAATATAGACCCAATAGCTGATGCACACAGGTTGAAGCTAGATCTTTTGCTTTACAATGTCACAGCAGAACTGAATTTAACCTTACTTGTACTGCTGCCTTAGAGAGATATGGTAGCTGACTTAGCAACAGATCATAGCTAGTGTTTTTGTTTTTACAATGTCACTGTAGAATTGCTTCTGTTATTACTTATGAAAATAATTGCAGAATATTTCTGATTTAGCAACAACTGATATTTAGAAATTACACTTTAATAATGTCACTGCAGAACCAGATTTATTATGATTTGTGAAAATAATTGCATTAATATTGCTGATGTAGATAGACAGTAGTTAGAGCTGCTGCGAAAAATAGTAGTTTGAATTTCTGCTTTATTATTTGTCATAACTGTTAAATGCAGAGCAGCAGAAAATCAATAAACCAATGCATCTAGTGAGTATAACCTTTTATACGTTCATAGGTTGTTACTAGCCTAATGACCACTTGGGCCAAACTGCACATCTCAAATTATCTGGATCACAAATATCATGAATGTTTATGCGTGGAGTGGGCGAGGCATATTAGTAGGGGAAGTAACTAAGGATTTGCAGAGGTGGTGTTAGTCAGGATAATACTTTTCTTATTAACATCCTCAGTCTATAAGGGACATGGGACCAGACTGGGGGTAAATTTACAATTTCCAGTCTAGTTGTCAAGATTTCGTTTGAATATGGTCAGGGAAGAATTCTGTTTTGCATAGATGGAGAGCCTATACTTGTAGTACTTTTATTTTACAAGAATCTATTTTAAAAATAAGTAATTCATATTTTAAAATAATTATTTGTCAAAGGTTTTATCTTCTGTGCTTTGCTGCATTGGCACATTGTGACTATTTGCACAAATAAGTTGCTGGCATTTGGCTCTGCAGTTTATTGACATCCTTCAATGCAAGTCTATGCAACCAGTATGTTAGAGATGGGAGCATTTATCCTTTCACTTGTAGCCTTCCAATAATTCCAACCTAAGAGTACATTCATTCAGACATCATGGCATTTGTCTGTTATACCATGAAACAAGGAAGAGCAAGTTCTTACCCCTTATACTAAAACTTCATAAAATATTCAGAATGGGCCATTAAATTCATTCACTTTCTCATGGTGAGTCATATTTCAGGAGAGGCCAGTTCTCTAGCAGACAGGCTGTGTTGTGCTGTCTTGCTGCTCCATGAGTAATCCTGCAGTCCTTCATTGACTCAAAAGATATATGTAACAAACATTGTGACCTTTTTGCATGCCCAGCCAATGCCAAGTGCAGCAGTTCTTGCTCTCTCAGCCTTGTAGTCAGATGTCCCGTAAATGATCTACTATAGAAATGTTCGCTTGGACTCATTTGTACCTTCCCCATTTTCTGTGATGATGACACATCGTAGAAATGCAAGCTCTGAAGACTTAAGGCCATTCTCATATCTCTCTATAGGCTTTACTCGCTCTGTTTCCTGGATCCTTTTCCTTATGTATTGAATAAGCATCTAAGATAATGAATCATCTATGCCCATCTCAATGTTAAAGTATAGCTAGCCTCTTGGCTTTTTCAGTTCCACTAATCTACAGCAATCCTGCTTTCTATGTTTAGATATTTCAAATTATCTCTTAATCACAGCCACTGGTAATTATTGAAGATACAGAGAAAAATGTGCTTGCCTGATTATATGGACCATGACCAAACAGCTAGACTCCTTCTCTGTCCCATCTCAAGTAAATTATGTTATGTTTCTGAGATTTTTGCATTTAGTAGAATACCAGGCTATTGACCCAAGGGCCTTTTTAAGCCTAGCAATGCTTTCCAATAAAACTTGATAGGTATTGGCTCCCAACAGTTTTCTGGGGGTATATATATATATATATACGTGGGCATGGGTGGCCAAGTATTTACAAACTTCCTTTTTCTGATAGAGACAAAGGTGCCAGACTAGGAGTACATTTATGATTCCACATCCACTGATCCAAATTTTGCTTGAGTAAGTGCAGAGAACAACTTTGTTTCACATGGATGGGAAGCCTGTTCCAGAGAAGGGGTGTCCTCTTAGACACATAGCTATCCCTCAAGCATGTCCTATTTATGTTACAGGCAAGGCTTAGGCCCCTGTCTTGGGTGCACCTGATGCTATTTATTTTATGGATGTACAACAGGTCAATTAGCGTGGATCACAGGATGCTTTGTAGGTCAGGCATAGGTTACCTCTTAGCAGCCAATAGAAGACAGAATATAAATGCAAGGCTTTGAGGCTGTCTGTATAGGGCTTGTTTTCCACACCATGTATTCTTTTTGTGAGGAATCACTGAGGACACACCAGTTTCTGCATATGCTTGACCAGGTACCTACCAAAAGGAGAATTATTCTCAAAGATTGGGCTTATAAGAGCAGAGTACAATGGAAGAATGACATTTTTGGATCAAATGCCATATTCCTACTTTATGCAACATAAAATTATTTCCTCACTATAGTAGACTCATGATGGTCAAATGACAAATCACTGTCGACATACTTTCCCAAATCCCTGACTGTAGAGTCTACTCTTATGAGTCTATTGCCAACGTAGAAATTTACTGGGGTGACTGTCTTTCCCATTGACATTATGATGTGATTTTTGACTCTGAGATTTAGACCAATACACAGGCACCAATTATTAGTGTATGCACAGCATTCTTGGAGGATATTTGTGCCTCGGGGAGATTCGATGATTGCCCCTAATTTGGAATCACCTTGATGATGGCCTTGACCTCAGAGAAGTAGATGCCAAACAGATGCTGCTCCAGTAGTAAGACCTGAGGCACCTCACTAGTAACCAGCCGTTTTATGGAGGTACACTCCCTGATTTTATCTTCTTAGGTCATGTCTGTGAGCCAGCTGGCTATCCAGTAGGTGCTGGATGGGTTTATACCTAATTTACTGAACTTTTCTACAATGACCAAGCAAGGCATTATGTCAAATGCCTTGGCCAGGTTGAGGTAGGCACTATGCACTATTTTACTCTCACCCATTGCTTTGGTGACTTTCTTGAAAAAGTCCATCAGATTGAGTAGGCAAGACATGCCCTTGTTAAATCTGAACTGATTTGGGTCCAATGTTTGTAGGTTGCCAAGTCATCATTTATAATAGCCATGATTATTCTCCCCATAGCTTTGCATATCAGGCCAATCCGGCTTATGGGTCAATAATTCCCTGAGTCCATAGATGGCCTACAGTGAGATAACTGTTGCAGTACTTCATTCATTTGGCACAAAATCTGTTTGGAATCTGTGGATAGTGATTCTAGTGGGCCTGATAATTCATGTTTTGTGCTGTTAAGGAGCCATCCTGGGATATTACTTGGGACCCATTAATGCAGAGTTCTTGGCTATGGAGAGTGTTTTGAGTAGCTGGTTTCTAGTGACAGTTGAGGAAGTTATTGATGTGGGTATTTCCTGAGGGGTATCAGCTGAAGGGGGTGGGTAAAACTGGAGTTAAATTTGTCATACAGGAGGTTTGCTATATCTTCTGTCTCCCTATAAATGTCACCATTCAGAATTAATTATGTTCACTGCTGTGTATTGCCTTTGAGGTTATGAAGATAGCTGAAGAAAGCTTTGTGATTGTACTTGGTCTGGGAAGCTAATTTTACCTCAGACTTGCCTTTGGTAGAGTTGAATACCCCTAAGTTGCTTCTTTAGTTTGATGAGGGTTTTTTTTTACCTTGCTGTGCATGGCACCTCCTCATTTATGCCATGAATTTCTTCCTTTTGTTATACAAGCTATCGATGCTGAGATTCCACCAAGGTGGTTTGTTTTTTGACTTGATCCTCTTCTTAATCTATGTAGGTACATATGTCACTGTACAGCAGCATGGCTTTTCAGGGTCTCTGTGAACATTTCTGTATAGACAGCAGTATTCTCAGGGTTTTCTGAAACAATTTATAATTGTCATACAGGGCTATACTCTTGCTTGGCGGAATTACTAAGGATATGTAGTCTACCAAAAGAACATTGTTTTTCCTAAATTTCCTCCAAGCTATTCGGTGCTAGTCTGGGATTTGTACTTTTATGTTGGGAAAGTTGATATTGCCATTCTTTGTGCTAACAACATTGCTCAGTTTGAAATGCATAACTTGAAAAACATTGTTCTTCTAGTAGAAGTGACATCTACTAGACGAATTTTCAAGATGCATGCTCTCTCTCTCTGTTGATCATTGAAAGAACTTGTTAATCAATCCACAACAGGCTATGCAAATGCAGATTTTGCAAACCTTAGAGTAGTTACACATAAGTTTGATGGTGTATGATGGTGTTTTTCTACATGAGGTGTGCAGGACAGCTTACTCACCTAACACGAAAAAAAAAACTTCCTCTAAGGTTCACTGACAGTGCTTTTGGAGAGACCTTTTAAGATGACCATCTGTCACATAACATGTTGTCACTCTGTTGACAATAATCTATTCTCCATACCTGTTATTTCATTATGATAGGGTCGCTTGCTGAATCTATCCTTTTTTCTTGGCTAAAGTGTCCACACAGGTCTACTTTAACTAGTGTATTCATCTAATTCCTTTCCTTTTCATTTCTTTTCTTTTCTTTCATTGAATTCTTGAGTCTGCCCTGAGTATGTCCTTTACTTGGGAAGACAAAGGCTGTCCATGAACATAGCAAGCTCCTTGCTAGTTTCTGTAAGATAAATCTTTGTCTGGAAATTTCTAATCTTACCTTTGCTAATAGCTGTCTGATAGTATACAATTCTATCATAATAAAAAGCATAACAAGCTTTTCATTAAAATACCTAATATTTATTCCACCACAGAAATTGCTACTTTTGCAGATTATTAAAAAAACAGTTATTTATGACATCAGTACAGCAGCCACTTGATTTACTCTTGACATTTTTATAAGGCAATCTTCTTCTTCTGTTTTTTCCCAGTTAGGGGTTGCCACAGCGGATCACCTGTCTGCTCATGATTGACAGTGGAGTTTTACGGTGCCGAATTGCCAGCCCAACCTTTCACTGAAGGAACACACTCACACATAGGGCCAATTTAGAGTGTCCAATCCACCTACAGCATGTCTTTGGGAGGTGGGAGGAAACCGGAGCACCTGGAGGAAACCCACGCAACCACAGGGAGGACAGGCAAACTCCACACAGAAGGCACCCCAGCCGAGGATAGAACCGGAGAACCTCTTGCTGTGAGGTGGCAATGCTAACCACTGCACCACTGTGGCCGCCATGGCATTTTTATAAGGCAATACAAGCTGTATTTGATTTCCAAGTTCAAGTCATTGTTTGTAGTCAGTGTTCTCCTGTGTGTGTTTTTTTTTTTTTTTGGGGGGGGGGGTTCCTTTAGTGAAATTCACCAAAAAGATTTGCTTGAGCCTCTTTTCAACTGCCACAGAAGCAGATCTCATCTTATTATAATGAAGATTAGGTGTGTAGCCCACAATAATAGTTGCATAAGGAAAGGTACATTGTCTATAACATACCCACCACCATTCCTCGATTCTTGTGTAACTGGTCTCATGTGTCTTGTTTTTATCCATATGCTAATCATTACATACATCACATATCACATTGATATGGACAAGCTTGGGCTAGA
>NC_056737.1:1726198574-1726373574 GCF_019279795.1 Protopterus annectens | reverse complement strand
CACACATGCATCTGGTGTAATGACTTAATTGATGTTCTGCACCATCAGATAGTCATACATATTCCACAGAAAGCAGACCTAGGTATGTTCTATAAGCTGTGTGACAGCTCACTGTGACAATGGTGCTACACTTCAGTCACACATCATTGGAAGATGTGTATGGAGGTACATGAAGAAAGGTGCATTGTACACAGTTGTTGGTGTGATGCAGGCTGGGAACCATGAACTTATTATGGCCTCGATGTGGATGCCCTTCACATACCCAGTACTTGTGTTACATTCAAGGGAGTAGTCAGCACTGTGACTACATGCTGGTGGATTTACTACTTGCTATCTACCCCAGGACATGGGTCATAGACATATTGGTCTGATTATAGGGTGTAATGTCCACATTATGCTTGGGCAATGTTTGTTTCCTGACTTAACAGATCCCCCATGTTTCTTGTCAGTGCAGGTATTGTCATGGCTGTGGCAACATGTTTTAGTATGTGTTGATACTGCCTGTATTATATTAATATCACAGTTGGAGTCAGTGATTGCCCACAGTCTGCAGTCCTTCACGCAGCTGTTTGGACAGAGGATGTGTATATCATCTGTGAAGTCCATCACTTAACTAATGGACAGGAAAGGGCCTAGCAGACTGCCCTGATGTACAGACCTAATCACTAGACATGAGATATCTTTCATGTCACGCATTTCAACATAGTGAGATGCCACGTATGTGATACACTGGTTTACCCATTTAGTGATATAGCTGTTTATGGCCATGTATGACAGTGTTGACTGAATAACTTGGTGTGGATTTGTCTCAAATACATTGACCTGGTCAAGTTCCACAAGATGATACTGTTGTCAACATGCATGCCCTTCATGACTTATTTGAGGACATCTATCAGATGTAACAGGCTTGCTGTAGCATTAACAACTGATATAGATCTGTTGCACACAGCCAGAATATTACTAGTGTACATGTAGATGAGGTCAATGATAACAAGTTGGTCTACCTCACAGTCGAGGAGAGTCAGGATGTCTATGTACATGGCTGCATCAGGTGCTCTCCCCCCAACTCAGGTGGATGCATGTTAATGCACACACTTGCATGGGAACATAGCCCATGTGGAAGGTGTGTTGAAGTGTGTATTCAATGTATCAGGAAGGTGTATATGCTGAGTCACAGCACAGGTGATCTGTGATATTGTCACAGTCCATTGATTCCGTGTGATAGGCGTGGATGAAGTTAAGACAGTGCATATTGCATATAGTGATCTGACCTAGGGTTCATAGGTTCATAGGTTCATAGGTTGGTACTAGGCTATCAGCCCTAGGGCCTATACAAGCCTAGCCATAACAATTCCCTGGCTATTTCTTCCCACATTATTTACTTTCCTGGACCCCTGTCTAGCAGGGTGACTGACGTGATCCCTGGGGTGAATTTCCTTTCTCCCATCCAATCGTCAAGGTTCCTCTTGAAGAGGTCCAAAGAGGCACTCTGCTTGACATGTATAGGCAATCTATTCCAGAGTCTGGGGAGTCTCTGGGTCAGGAACCTATCCCTCCAGCATGTTTTGTTAATTTTGATGACAAGGTTTAGATCCCTGGAGCATGTAGCTCTGAGGGATTGGGATTTATTTAAGTGTAGCATGTCCAACAGCTCTGGGTTTGACATGGCCTTGTATGTTAAGCAGAGATCGCCTCTGAGTAGACGATATGCGACAGAGTATAGCTGGAGTTTTTTAAGGTGGTCAGCATAGGGCATCTGCTTTAGGCCTGTGATTCTTTTAGTGAGGTATTTCTGAGGCCTTTCCAGTTGTTGCAGATGTCTTGAGAGGTACATACCAAACGGGGCGTTGTATTCTATAATGGGTCTAATGAGGGATGAGTACAGTGGGACAATGACCTCCTTTTTTCTGGATGAAAAGCCCTTTGTGATGAGGTGTGCCACATAGAAGGATTTCCTGACTGTTGTGGTGATGTGGTTATCGAAGGTGAGACCACTGTCCACCTGTGTCCCTAAGTCTTTTATCACACTTTCTGTGTTTAGCGTACTGCCACCTATATGGTAATTCATGGATACATGTTTTTTCCCAAAGGGGATAACAATACATTTCTTGGCATTGAGCTTGAGCCCATGGCTCTGGCACCAAGCATCTGTTTCTGTAAGGCCCTTTTGTAGAGTATCCACATCATTTGAGGATTCAATAATGGCTCCCAGTTTGCAGTCATCTGCAAACTTTGTTAGCCAGAGTCCCTTAGTGTTGACCTGTACTTCAGAGAAGTAGATGCCAAACAAGAGCGGCCCCAGGACTGAACCCTGAGGTACTCCACTTGTCACTTGTCTGGAGCTGTATTTGGAGTCGGCTACTTTTACAGTGTGGGTTCTATCAGTAAGCCATTTAGCAACCCATTGGGTGACATAGGGATTAATGCCCAACTTAGTAAGTTTATCTATGATTCCAGAGTGGGGATGGTGTCAAAGGCCTTGGCAAGGTCTAGATAGGCTGTGTGGACCACCTTACCCTTGTCCATGGCTCTGGAGACTGATTCAAAGAAGTCAATCAGGTTCAGGAGACAAGATCGGCCCTTCACAAACCCAAACTGGGTGGGGTCCAGTGTTTGAAGGTTGCCAATGTCTTTGTTTATAAGTTCCATGATAATACTCTCCATGGCCTTGCAGATAAGGCTTGTCAGACTGATGGGATGGTAGTTTCTGGGATCCAAGGTGGATCCCCCCTTGTGGATTGGGATAACTGTAGCTCTGCGCCACTCAGTGGGCACGAAACCTGAGGTGAGGCTATGATTAAACATGACACTTAGGTGAGGTGCCAGTTCATATTGTAGTTCATGTAGTACACAGCCCGAGATGTCATCTGGTCCCATGGATGCTGTATTCTTGGCTTTAGAGAGTGCATTTTGTACCTGTGTGGCCGTTATTACTGGAATTTGGCAATCTTCCGGTATTGAGATGGGCCATTTAGGGGGTGAGAGGGGGGTGAAGTTGGCACTGAATCGATCTGCCAGGATATTGACAATATCCTTCGGATCAGTATATTTAATGCCATTCTGTTTTAGCTCAGAGCAGATCTGAGCATTGCCATTTAGATTCTTGACATAGTTATAGAATGCTTTGTGGTTGCCTTTGGAATCTTTGGCAATTTTATTTTCGTAACTAGCTTTGGAGGATTTTATGAGGCATCTCAGTTTCTTACTGAGGCTAGTAAGGGAGTTTTTTGCATCCTGGGATTTTCCTCTTTTCTGCAAAAGTTTCTTCCTTTTGTTGTAAAGTTTGTTTATGGCAGGGGACCACCAGATTGGCTTCCTTTTTTTGGATGAGAGCATTTTGTTTCTATTTGGGATGGCACAATTCATGCATGAGTGGATGTGCTCATACAGTGCCTTAGTGTAGGATTCAGCAGTTGAACTTTCAGTTCCCATCTGCATGGGTGTCATGAAGTTTGTCACTTCTGACTTGAGTAGCATGAAGTTGGCTTTGGAGAAGTTTTTTATGGTGGTTTCTTTACTGGGGGGGTGGGGGTGGGATGTGGATGTTAAGGGTGATTAGCTTATGGTCAGACCTGACTAACGAGGGGGTGACCATAGGTATGGAGCATTGATTTCCCATGTTGGTAATGACCAGGTCTAGGATATTGGAGCCCCTGGTGGGACTATGGATTAGTTGATCCAGGGCATTGGAATTTATGAATTCCAAGAACCGCTTGCAAAGGTGTTGGGACATGAGTAGTTTTCCCAGTTAATGGCAGGGTAGTTAAAATCACCCAGTATTAGGGTGTTTGGTTCTATCTTAATATTTTCCAGGTTTTGACACAATCCCCCATGCAGATATCACTGAGAAACCCTCACAGCTGGGGATTAATCCTTACATCAGTAGATGGGTAACCAATTGGCTCACCAAGAAAACACATACTGTGAAAGTTAGTGAGTCAATCTGTACCAATAGAGCTCTCACCACTGGCAAACCTCAGGGATCTGTGCTTGGTCCTTCACTGTTTGGACTCTATTTCTCTACAGTTCAGGCTAAAGTATATGACCTTTGGCTTACCAAGTTTGTTGATTCTTGCATATTGGTTGCAACCACTGAGTCCACCGATGATGATAACATAGTATAGGAGGAGCTAACACAGACAAATGAATGATGACAAAGGCACACCATCTACAAATAAATGCAGAAATATGTCTTTTATTATGTTGTTCATCTGAAAAGTGGAATTATATGTTAATCACAGTATTGACAACAGTCCTGCTATGATAAAAGCCAGTTATCCAAGCACTGGGAACACATGTAGATAGCAATCTGAACTTTGACCACAAAGTGTTCAGAATGGTATTGAAAGCCTATGTTGTGTACATCATAAGTCATTCTATCATATTCATATGTTAGGATTGTATGACAGCACTGTACTTGAACCTCATCAGAACACTAAGTGACAATAAGACACATGCAGCAGCTGGAGAGGCCACAGAGCTTTCTCTGTACAATATCACATAGCCTGCAAACCATGCCATGATGTATGTGGAAATATTAAAAGCCATGTCACTGTAATCTGTCTTGTATAAGATGAGATGACTTTTGCCTGACCTTCATGGCAGTGTCTGACCCTGCCCTGGTAGGAGTACTGCATATCTAAAAATCTGATATAGCTGATGACATCAACAGTGTCTGTTGAGAATTTGGTAAGAACAGTGTTACACATGCTGGTGTAAAATGCTGTCTGTAATGTCAAGCAAAAACACATCCACACACACTTGACTGCATTGAGAATGGAACCCCTACCTATATAAGTATACAGACTACATAATACTTTCCACAAGTGCCATGACACAAGTCTGACTTAGAGAGTCTCAGACAACACTTTATAGCTGATGACATCAGCAGTGTCTGTTAAGTAGAATAAAACAGTGTCCTACATGCTGGTGTAAAATGCTCTCTGCAATGTAAAGCAAGAGTTCACACACACACACACACACACACACACACACACACACACACACACACACACACACACACACACACACACACACACACACACACAAAACGCAAGTGAGAGTAGAACACAGTACTTTTTGCAAGTGCCATAGCACAAGTCTGTTATGGACTGTTTCAAACAACACTTTATAGCTGATGACATCAGCAGTGTCTGTTGAGGAGAATATAACTGTGTACCACATACTGGTGTAAAATGCTCTCTGCAATGTTAAGTAAGAGCTCACACACATAATTGACTGCAGTGAGAATAGAACCCCTGCCTATCTACATACACAGACTACAAAACACAGTCATTTATGCAAGCACCATGGCACAGTCTGACTTTTGCAAGAGCGCAATTCAACTTATAGTAAATAACATCAGCAGGCCATGTCAGAGACAAGATGTTGGGAGGCCCGGATAAGTTCATAGCTTCACAGGTTCATAGGAGGTTACTAGCCTAATGGCCCTTGAGTGTTTAGAAGCCTAGCTGTGTAAAAACACAAGTACTCTTATTGAGCATAGCTAGATGGTCATTCTTAGCAGATCTTATTTTGTCACCAGCACTAACAGGCTCTGTCCATGAGGGGCATATGTTCCACCCCAGAGGTGACTTTACAATCACCCAACCAGTACTCAATTTTGCAGTTGAACAGGGTCATTGAGGAGCACTGCTTCACATGCAGTGGGAGCCTATTACAGAGGAGTGTGAATCGCTGTGTGATATAGCTGTCTCCACAGCATGTTCTGTTAATGTCACAGGCTAGGTTGAGAACCCTGGGGTAAGTTATTCTTGTCTCATTTGACTTGCTGATGTCCAATATTTCCAATAGGCATGGACTCAGACTGTTCTGTAGGCCAGGTATAGGTCACCTTTCAGCAGCCTGCACGATACTGAGTACAGTGACAGGTCTTTCAGTTTTTCCATGGTCATGTTTGGAGGCCCTGGATTCTCCCATGTACAAGCCTGTGTTTTCCCAAATTGCAGTAGGTGTCTGGTGAGGTACAGACATAAGAGAGCATTGTATTCAATTAGTGGTCTGATAAGGGTAGAGTACAGCAAAGGAATGACTACCCTGCTCTTGGATGTGATGTCCATATGTATGAGGTGCGCAATGCAGAATGTGTGTGTCACCACTATGGACACAGTGATGAAAGTGTAGCTTGCTATCAATATGTGTTTACAAGTCTCACAACACTGTGTTAGAACTTATAGGGGTACTATGTATATCATAATTAGCAGGAGAACTTCAATGCTAAAGAGGACACTGAGACATTTTATGCTTTAATATATATGTGCCATTTTTGCCAGGTACCATTTTCTGCTTTAAAGTATAGTACGTGAGTCTGGCACCAATCATTTGTGTGTGTCAGCCCCTTCTGTCATATGTTACCATCATTGGGGGACTCTATATGATTGCATCCAGTTAACAGTCATCTGCAATCTTGGTAAACCACAGGCCAGGTACCATTGTCTGCATTTCATGAAAGTAGTTTGCAAACAGTTGAGTGCCCAGCAGATATCCGTGTGGTATTCTAATTGTAAGTGGCTAGTGGTGGACATGTAGTCCCCAACTTTGAGTGTGTATGTTCTCTTGGTGACCCAGTTGGCTATCCATCTACTACTGTATGGTTTAATTCCTACATGGGAGGTCTTCACTATGAGACCTTAATGAGGATAGTGTCAAAGGCCGTGGATAACTCCACATAGGCAGTACATAGTGTTATTCCTCATCTAGGTCTTTGGGGTCATTATCAAAGAAGTCCACAAGGTTCAATAAGCAAGAGTTACCCTTGACAAAAAGAAAATGGGTTGGGTCAAGTGTGATGAAAGCCAGCTATGTCCCTGTAAATAAGGCCCATACTGAGTTTTAGGCATATGGGCAAATAGTTGTAGTTATGCATGTTACTAGATTGATGTGCATTGCATATTACACAACATTTGCTATTACATTTTATAGTTAGGTGATATATGTTTGGAAAAAGTACTGAGATACCAGAGTTGCAGTCCTTGGGGAGCAACACATAGATGTAATGTAAATATGTGCCATTTTGTTATACAAGACCCCAGTCTGTAATGTTTCCACATGTAACTTTATGTCATAGACAGGAAATGGACAGTAAACAGCAATATTACAGAATAGTATTGACATTTCCATAGAGCAGCGAGCAGCCGGTCTATGAGACTGTTGGCAAAGTGTATATGCATGGAAGATACACATGTTTGTTTGTAGCTAAGCAGTGCACAAATGCAAGCTGCATTGCTAAAGTCTGACAGTTTGTATTGAGTCTATGAAACACAGCTACTGCTTAACTGACTCTGTGGCACCATGTGTTAATGCACTAGTGCATTCCATTTTGGGGCCAGATGGTATTGGGTTAGAATCCAGGTGTATCTAATACTTTTAAATACTTTAAGTTACAGAGTGGTACTGCAATGAAATGATTTTGTATAGTACATGTACAGAGTGGTACTGCAATGAAATGATTTTTTTTTTATAGTACATGTGTTGGCATAGTGCAGCTGTGTTAAGCTGCATTGCTTGGACATAACTGCAGCTGTTTGCTGCCACTCACCGTTGCTGCATGTTGGTGTGTTATGCACATCTCTGTGCAAGCATGTAGCCCAAAAAATGAAGGGTTCCACTGCTTTCCCAGCAACTTATGTGTTTTGTGTGTGATTCTATTTTTTGACCAAATTAAAGTGGTGAAATAGGGTTGACAGGAGAGTGGTGAAATGGTGAGCAAGCAGGGGGAGGAACAAAAGGAAAGCAGGACAGGAATATGCAGGAGAGAGGAAGGAAAGAACCATAGATATCCACTTCTTTAATAGTGTAAACTGAACATATGTGTAAAATATTAACTGAATTTGGACTGTCACCTGCAGAGAGAGGGGTGACCACAACACAATCATGTTGTATAGCCCATTAGACCAAATCAAGTGTGTCAAAAAGACACGTGTGTAGCAGAGAGCTATGGATGGTGCAGTGGTTCAGAAATTAACATTGGCGCCTCCCAGCAAGAAGTCCTCCGGTTTGATTCTTGGCTGGGGTGCCTTCTATGTGGAGTCTGCATTTGTGTTGGTTTTCTCTGGGTGCTCTGGTTTCCTCGCATATTACAAAGACATGTGTCTCGAGTGTTTATCCCTAGGCCTCTACTGAAACTTTTTTCCATTTTTTTTTTAACTTGTCTGTAAGCTGCTCTCAGTCAGGTCCACATCAGTAAAGTAAGGGGACCTGGTTGGGCAGAATAAAGGTTACTAGCAATAAAAGACAACTAGAGTACACTTTGTTGCTATATTTTTGCATTTGTTACTAGATGTGTACAGTAAATCTGCATAGATGTATTTGTCAGAATCATTTGTTTGAAATGCTCAAGTGCAGTGTTTGGTTAGTGCATAATATGAAAACATACATTTTTTGCCATTTCTGGCTTTCAGCATTTTAATTTCGTTGCAATTACTGCTGTGATTGCTTTTCCCTCTAGTGACGATAAGCTTGTTTCCATCCCAGGGATTTTACTATTTAAAAACCAAGCTTAGTCTCTTTGTCTTCATTGAAGAGACAAATTCATGCAGTTTCTAACAAGCCTGTTTTGTACTATAATTCCTGCAAGAAAATGAATGATTTAATAGCAGTTTCTTAGCAGCATAGGCAGGTAGGCAACTGCTTAAATGTCATCTTATACTATTTTTTCTGATGAAATTTAATTTATAAAAAAAAAATAATCTTGTTGTCATAGTACAGACCGTAATACTCATTTCAATAAAATATTGAGCAGAAGGAATTACTTAGAATGGCAGTAAATAATTATAGCGCTAACCAATAAACATGACTGGGGGAAGGAATACTTTGCCATTTCTAATTATCCCAAAGCAATATATATATATATATATATATATATATATAGATATATACATATATATATATATATATATATATATATATATATATATATATATATATATATATACATTATACATACATCTCTCTCTCTCTCTCTCTCTCTCTATATATATATATATATATATATCTATATATCTATATATATATATATATATACACACACACACACATATATATATATATATATATATATATATATATATATATATATATATATATATATATATATATGTGTGTGTGTGTGTGTGTGTGTGTGTATGCTCTTCCAGAAAAAATGTGACTCTACTAAGGAGCTGTGGATTAGGACACTATTCAAAAATCCACAGAAAGCAACTAATGGTGCTTATAATAAACCACACAAGCTGTGATGGATGGTAGCGGACCATGTGTGTGGTTCCAATTCAGGTATTTTGGTATAGCTTATCCAATATATTTCATAGAAAACATTATGTAGGTTCACTGCTGCTGCCATGCTTCACCTTATGGTAACATTCATGCATGGTGATCACAGTGCCCTGCATGCTACAGGAAGAAGGACATCTTCAGGACAATGCTGATGGCATCAAAGAAGATACTGTGATGTTCATCAGTGTGGTAGTGCTGCCTTCATCTTGTGGGGATCAGTGTTCAGTCTTGCAGTTGTTTTATCCCGGTCTTGTGTCTCTGTCCCGTGTGGGTGGGTGCCTCTGTCCTGTGTATGGGAGTCTATGTGGGTGTTCAGTCTTGTTGTAGTGCTGTCCTTATCATGTGTCTGTGTCTGTCCTGTGTGCAAGAGTCCGTGTAGCTTTCTGTCTTGTGTGTCTGTGTTCAGTCTTGATATAATGCTGTCTTTATCTTGCTTGGGTGTCTGTTCTGTGTGTGGGAGTCTGTTTTGTTGTTAATGTTCAGTCTTGCTGTCATACAGTCTTTATCATGTGTGGGTGTCTATCCTTTGTGAAAGTCTGTGTAGCTGTCTGTCTTGTGTGAGGGAGTCTGTGTGGGTGTCTCTGTTCAGCCTTGCTGTATTGCTCTCTTTGTCTTGTGCATCTGTGCTGTGTGTGGGAGTCAGTGTGGGTGTGTTTGTGTACCTCTGTGGGGCTGGCTACTTTGATATGGTACAGAGGCTTGTCATAATACAACGAAATTGCTACTAAATGCCAATCAGTCATAGTTCTCAACCTGTTGGCACAAAAAATCTGGACAAAGCCACAAATAATTGGGGGAGGGGGGGCTAGCACCAAAACTTGGGACAAATTGTATATACTGTTCTTATAAACTTAAAAAGATGCTACAATAAAAGGACTTGTGTTGCCATGCATTTTCTGAAGGATATGAAGTCTAAAACTCAAATCCCCATTATTATATAGTGACATCAGCCCTCACTGATTTGCCACAAAAATCCAGAAAACTATACATTTTGAAGAATGGTCCAACAATGAGTCAAATCTGGACATTCTGTGAAAATCTGGGCAGTTGAGTATGCAATCAGTGTGCATGCACCTGTGAGTGCTGCTGTGGTATAGGGACTTGTCATAATGTAACATTGGTACTAAATGCCAATCAGTGTATGTACCTTGACACTTCAGTTCTGAATGATCTGAATGTACTAACCCTATAAGTGACCATTAAATGGTGTTTGATGAGCTTGACAGGAAAGAGGGCATGGCAGCAATGTAGTCACACTTTATATTCTCCTGGGAGGGACCCCCTACTTGAAACTTGCTGGGGCCCCCAAAATGCTAGCACCAGCCCTGCTTATGTGGTGAGTGATAGTCAGGCTTGTTCAGGACTTGTGTTTGCATTCAGACAGTTTCTGACCAATTAGTTATAAACTAAGTGCTTAAAAATGTCTGTTTTAGACAGGTACATAGGTTTGCACAAGGTGGCATGCTGTTTTTCATGCATAGACTTAGATTGTTTGCTTTATACAGGTAGTTTCGCACTAGGTGGCACATTGCTCTATATGCATAGTCTTAAATCACTTGTATTGTATAGATAGGTTTATACTAGGTGGCACATTGCTCTTCGATTTAACTTCTCCAAGTCTTTTTGGTTTCTAATACCAAGACAGGAATGGACCCCATTCCTAAGTCAAACAATGAGTAAAGTTCATGAAATTAATATTGTTTCAGTCGTTGATGTTAGCCCAATGTACTCTTCACAGAGTCAGCCTGGAAAATCCCCCTTTGAGTTTTTATCCCTGGGATAATAATCTGTCCTTTATCATGGCTTAGCTGCAAAGTAGTTTGCCACTGTTTCATAGTCGCTGTAATTTAATCAATCAGTGTAGAGTCTATCTTATACATCTTTAAGCACTCTTTTTCCCATGGATGTGGGATGCTGGCATATGCTTTTTTCTAGCCATGCCACACTTTGATTCCTCCCCTTTTTTTGCAATTCTCCATTATGACTTTATTTAACAACAAATTACCCTTTTTTCTATATAACTTTCTTTTGTTAACATTTTGCTCTATTGCCATGATTGGGTTTTCTTCTAAATGATTATAAACTCTGTCGGCATCATTTCCAGTATATAGTTTATACATTGTCAGAAAGCAAGTTATTAGTCTACAGTTTCTAGGATAGCTTGAAGGTTCACTCTTAAGGAGGAGTCTCTATTTGGGGTGCACATATAAGTAGTTATTACTGAGGGCTAAATCTTCATGTAACAATGTTAATACTTTTAACTAAAAGGTAGGTACTGCAGCTAGGCCTGGGGTTTTCCATTAAGGAGATTTTCTTAATTTTATTTCAGTTTCTCTGGAAGTTACTTCATTCCATTTAACATCCTGTGCATTTGAATTTCTTACTGTTTCTTTTACTTCTTCTATGCAGTCAATAATTGTGTTATGTTCCACAGGGTCTACATAGGCATTTTTTTCCAAAATGTGTCTATTTCCTTTTTTTTTTTTTTTTTTTTTGTGTGTGGTGTTTCTATTACTTTTGCTTTGTTTCCCAATTCTCTATAAAACTTTTTTAGATCATCAGTGAATTGCTTATTTTGCTCTTTTCCTTTATATTTATCTGTATATTTTCTAAGTTTTTCTGCCTGTGCTGATTTATATCTTTAGTTTATTATTTGCAATAGTGTATAATAGATAGATCCCGGTCTGCTCTAATACTGTGCATTGCCTTTATCACGTCTATCTTTCTAAGTATTTGTGTTGATCTGTTCCCTCTTCTATCCTCTTCTAACAGTGACACTTCTTATCTTATTTGCTTTATAGTTCTTTCTATTCAATACTACCATGATAACATTTGATTTCTTCCCCTTCTTTATCTTATTGACCTGAATTTTTATGGTAAAACTTAATCTGTTATTAACTTAGCTGCACACTAATATATACTATTTACTTCTGTTATATCACATGAATTTCTGTTAATAGCCTTGATTATTGCGTTCATTTGTTTTGTCAGACTTCTAAAATTTGGATCTTATTGACTTTCTGTAATCTGGTTCTTTTATCGATCTTAATGTGTCTGTCCATCGCTATTAAATCAAGCAACTCTGAAGGCACATTCTTTAATCTCCATTTCCTGTGGGCATTCTATACAAAGTTCTGGAAATCTTCCTCTGACATATTCTCTTCAGCTGCATCCTGCGTCATCTATTGCTCTTTCATATAGGAAATCACTAGCCTATCATTACACAGCATTGACTGTGTCAGAGTTGCCACAATTTCCTGTTCCTTTCCTTGCTGTACAACTCCAACTGAACTTTTGCACTGGTTTGCTACTGAAGGCTCCAGAGTATCTACATATGGCAACTCATCAGATGCTTCCGGTTCCACCTGTTTCTCCTTACTTTGGAGACTCATTGTTCCATCATACTGTGAAATAATCTGTGTTAAACCTTCTACATTAAATCCTTTCTCCTTTGCATGAATATTATACCATATCAGATCTTTCTTTCTTTCCCATGTCCCGGTGTCATTTTTATACCTTTCAGTAATCTCCAGGTTTTTTGTTCTTTTTATTTTTGTACTTCCTCAGTCACTTATTTTTCCAAAAAAAGTGGTTTCTTGATCTATATATAATTTTTCATGAATCTGTTGTGTTGGGGATGACAGTGAATAAAGATGTGACATCAAGTGTTACAAATATACACTCATCCCCAACACTGAGGGTGTTGAGTTTATTAGACAGCTCCTAACTGAAACAACATAAGTCCCTCATGGAAAGATTACTCTATACTGCTCCTTACCTGAGGTGGTATTGGAGAATAATGTGTTTTTATATGAAAATAAATATTTTCTTCAGAAAAAGGGAGTGGTGATGGGTACTCCATGCGCCAACTCATATGCCAACCTGGTGATGGCTTGCTGGGATAAGACCTATGTCATTACATGTGTTATTTACTCAAAACATGTAATATATTATAAAAGGTTTGTGGATGACATTTTTCTCCTGTGGGGTGGGACTGAAGCTGAATTGACACAATTCATTATCACTACCACCTTTTTACATTTTAGTGAAGATTGGTCTTATAAGCAAATAAATTTTTTAGATGTGCATTTATCAAGGGATGGGCAAGTAATTACAGCATCTATCTATAAGAAAACTTGCAAGAAAAATAATCTTCTACACAGGAACAGTATGCATCCACCACACATATACAGGAACATTGTTAGAGGTCAAGGACATAGAACATCTAGGTTGACCAATAGTAATGATATTTGTATTTCAGAACTATGTTAACTAGAGAATAATTTGCATGCCAGATGATATAAAGAGAATGAATATTTGCTTCCCATTGAAGGGACCAAGATAGATAGGAAAGGCAAAGGTAGACCATATTTTAGAGATCATAGATTAGATACTGACCATATTAAACAGAAAAACAGAAGTCAAACTGCACCCATATTAAACAGAAAAACAGAAGTCAAACTGACATGTGCAGGTTAGTGATTCTTTTCACCAGGAACAATAAACAAGTACGTGAGTTAGTATATAAACATTGGAACATACTTATGGCAGATGAAGAGATCAAAAATTTAGTGGGTGATAGGCCTAAGTTTACATATAAGAATTCTACATCACTTAAACTTCTTCTGTGTTATGAGAAGACTGATGTCAAACAGAATGTTTTGGCATCTAAGAGAGTTGGTAACTTTGGATGCAGAAGATGTAATTTCTGTGGGTACGTAGGCATCATAAATAGATTTACCCATCCTACCATAAGCATGAAATATGATTTTTTGGCAGTATGCTGTTTGTATGACTAAGGATCTTGTATACATAGCGACATTTATGCCATCAATAAAGAATATACCGCCAACGTGTTGGCTAGGCATATCTGTGAAAATGGGACAATTCATAAATTTACCTTTATGGTCTTAGAGCTAGTCCTGAGAAGTCCTAGGTTAGGTAGTATTAGGCACCCTACTGAAAAAGCTGAGATTAAGTGAATCATTAGGCTTCACGCAGACAGAAGATTTGGTCTGAATGAAAAAAATTTCACTTATACCATTTTTAAAAGATAGACCTCTAAATAAATAAATGGTTTTATTATGTTTTTACATTTCCTCATGTTTTTTATGTTTTATGATGAACTATATGCAATTTTAATTCTGCTTTACTGACAGTTCCTAGCCATGTTTCATCTTTCTTTTTTGATTATTTGCTGATTATGTGTTAATTGATGAGGGTTCACTATTGGATGCTTTATGCTATTTGAATGGGGTTTGGTTCTGTTAGTTTTAAAGTCTGATGAAGTGTCAAACTTGAAGTAAAAGTGCTTACTTCTTTTATTAAAGCTTTACTCTGGGCCTTGCCATGTTTGTTACCTTTCTTGTTTTTTCTCTGTGATTTTAAACTTACTTTACTTGTTTTAGACAGACAGGTTCGCACTATGTGGCAGGCTGTTTTTCCTGGGTAGACTTAGTTTCCTTGTTTTAGCCAGGTAAGTTTAGGTGGCATTCTGCTCTTCCTATGTAGACTTAGACTGTTTGTTTTAGAGCGATAGCGCCTCCATTAAATCCACCCCAAACCTACTAGTCACATCCCCCCTACATCCCACATTAGTAAACACCTGGAAACATAGTTTTGTACTTTCAACCCATCTCTGTTGCCAATCTCACTGACATACACATCATGTGACACTTTATGTAGCAATTGTCTCTTGTTTACTTGCAGCCACTTACTACTTAAAAAACCTTACATAATGTGTGAAGGATGTACTTATATAATGTTATTAGAGGCAAAGTTCTCACATAAAGCCATGAAAGATAACACACAGGTTGTCAGTACCAAACAACACCAAACTAAGAAAAGGCCATAGCTTAGACCCAACACATAGAAGACCTTTATATGCTGAAACACCTAAATGTAAACTACCTGAGTCACAAAGGCATCTTAAAAATAACCTGAGAAACAAGTACCCTCAGCAACCTCACAAACACTCAATACAGGCAGCACCCACCATGTAACATACATCTAGGAGTCACACTGACTCATGTCAAAAGCCCATATGGCAAGCCTTAATAGTAAGACACACCAATATACCATTCACCACAATGTGCAAAGAGGGTCACTAGATGGATAACCACAAAGCCTTTTTAAACTATGGCAGAAACCACAGAAACAATACTCAGCACTGTGACTAGTTAATAGTAATTTACATCACATAGTTAGATCCAAAGTTTGATTACTGGGGAAGTCCACTGGGCCAGAGCATGCCCATTTTCAGTGGAGGCCCGGGGAGAAAAGCTCCATGAGCAATACAATGCAATAATGGTTACATAATGTTAAAGTAAAATACATGTATAAATTTCATACAGTCAGGAAATGCAAAATGCATAAAATGTACATCATAAAACACAGTTAACAGATAATAGAGAACACAGTTTACAGGTATTTCCATTCAGCGCAGCATGATCAACTATCTGTAATATAAAGCTCTGAGGTTTCTTGTGTTTTTACATTAGAAGGGGGGCAGTTAGCATGCAGATGTTTTAGTTAAATAAGGTAAAAAACTTGCTGTGCAGACAATAGAAATACTGTGATATTTACAATATTTACATACTTGGAGTCAAGTGAGAGAAATTGGTTAATCAGTGACTGTCAGCTTAAGTCTATTTAGGAGAAATAGAAATAATAGTTTGAGGGTAATCAGTGACTGTCAGCTTAAGTCTATTTTAGGAGAATAGAAATAATAGTTTGAGGGTAGAGTGGAGCAAGGAGTATGGAGAGCTCATTGGGGAAATTCGCTTGAATTTAGGTAGGGTGTAAGCAGGAACATTTCCGTTTGGATGACAGGTATGAAAAAGCTGGGTCTTGAAGGTTTCTGAGTTTGGTATAGTCCTAAGTGAAGGAGGGAGAGAGTTCAATTTCTTACCTAGACAGAAAGAGAGTAGAAGCTAGCCAGCAGGACATTTGGGTTTGTGGATAGAGATTACATTTTGGTGTTCAGATCTCAGAGATCTGTTTGGGATGTATGGGGGAAGGATGTTTGTTAAGGCTGGGCATTTATCTGGGTAGAATATTAATTTGTGAGCAGTGGTTAGTTGAAGATAGTCTAAGTGGTTAGAGAGTTCTAGCCAGTTGAGTGATTGTAGGGTAAGGCAGTGGTGAGTAGAGGTTTTGGATTTAGTTGCAAATTTAGAGATCATATTTTAGCAAATTTCAAGTTTTGAGGTGTTGGAAAAAGACAGATTAGTTAGAAGAGGGGCTCCATATAGTAAAGAAGGTAGGTAGTTGTTAAAGTGTGTGTAGAGGAGTCGGAGAGAAAGAGGTTATTCCTGTAGAGCATACTTAAGTTTTGGTGGGTTTTCTTTATGTTTTGTTGTATGTGGATATTGAATTTAAGGTGTTCATCTATGGTAATGCCAAGAAGTTTTGCAGAAGGGACCACTTCTATAGCAGTGTTGGTTTGGCTTAGGACTTTGAAAGTATTTTTGTCATAAGAGAAAGCCCTGGCGGGAGGGAAAAGTAGTAGTTTAAATTTATTTGAGTTGAGAGAGAGATGGTTTTGGTGCATCCAGTTCTCAGTAGTAGAAAATGCTATTTGGGTTTTAGTCAGTAGTTCAGGAAGGTTGGAGGTGGCACAGACTAAAGTTGAGTCACCAGCGTATTGGATAACTGTTGTGTCAGGGATGACAGTGTGATGGTTATTAATGAAGATGCTGAAAAGCATGGGTCCGAGGATGGACCCCTGGGGAATGCCAGTGGGTGTTGGCAAGAAGGAGGAGGTAGAGTTCTTCCATCTGACAGCTTGAGATCTGTCTGATAGGTAACTGGAGAACCAGGATAGAGTATTAGGGGAGAGATTAAGGTTGGCGAGATGAAAGAGAAGGTGTTTATGGGAAATGGTGTCAAATGCTTACGAGATCTAGCAGTACTGTGGATACTAGTAGTCCAGAATCTCGGGCTCGATTGATTGTTTCTAGGAAGGATGGTAAGGCAGTTATGGTGCTGTGGTTGGGGTGGAAGCTGTGTTGGCTGGGTGTTAGGAGTTGATTCTGGGTTAAGAAAGGCATAAGTTGGTGGTGGACATATTTTTCTAGAATTTTCAATATTGGAGGGAGTAGGTCAATGGGGCGGAAATTGGAAATATTGGTGTTTTTGCCTTCTTTGTGAAGAGGAAGAATGTAGGCTGAATGCCAGAGTTTGGGTACATATGACTCTTTTAAGGATCTGTTAATTAGGATACTGACTGGGAGAGCAATACCATCAGCAGCACATTTGAGGAAGGAGGAGGGTATGTTGCCAGGAGCAGTAGAGCATGGCTTTAATTTGGATATGAGCCTTTTTATAATAATGGTTGAAAGTGGTTTGAGCTGGAAATTAAGGGGACAGTTATTAGGGTTGTTGGGTGTTGAAGAAAGAGTGTTGTGTGGATTGTTGTTTGGGAAAGTTTTGGTTAGGTTAGCTATGGATTCTGTAAAGAATGAATTGAAATGAGAGCTCAGTTCAGTGTCAATTATACTTGGGTCAGGGCAGGGATTATTCCTGGACCCTGGATGGAGAAGGGAATTAACTGATTTCCAGAATTGTTTTGGGTTCTTATTATTGTTGGACTGAAGCTTATTGTAGTAGTTATTTTTGTCCATGGTGATTAGTTTTTTTACATGGTTGCGGAGTTGGGTGTATTGGCGCAAGGTAGTACGCATTTTAGTTTTCTGGTAAAGCATCCAGGATTTGTCCCTGTGGTGCATGATTTGTTTTGTTTCTTTGGACAGCCAAGGAGCAGAATTAGCTTTGACTTGTTTGTTTCTTAGAGGGACTAGGGAGTTAAGAGTATTTAGGAAGACAGAGTTGAAATGTTCTACGGCTTTGTCAAGGGGAAGAGTATTTAGGATTTGCCAATTAATTTGTTTAAAAATGTTTGAGAAAGTTGTGGGGATGAAGTTGCTAAGATTACGAGTGGGAATGTAATGGTGTTGATATTGGGTGGAGTTAGCTGAGTGATGAATGAAAGCAGGTAGATGGTCACTAAAGGTGTCTGGAATAGTGCCAGAGAGAATTATTTTGTTCGGATGAGAGACTAGGATCCAGTCTATGATGGATCCTGGGGGGTGATTTTTATTAGGACGGGTGGTTGAGTGGATTACTTGGGTGAAGTTGTAGAGGTTAATGGATAGGGATGGAGAAGGCGTGTTGATTTTATTCCAATCAATATTAACGTCGCCTAGAATTTAAGTTTCATATTTTATTTCAGGCAACCTATATCAGTCAACCTATATGTCAGCCTGAAACATTATTTGTCAGACCCCACACAGAGGTTATAAATTATCAGATTCAAAAACATGCTTCATGCCACATGAATGAATGAATGACAACAACAGTTATTCCCTTGCACAAAGTTGGGACTACAATGGACCTGGGTAATGATAGGTCCATAAGCCTGACCAGACTTATCTTTAAGGTTGTGGAAGGGATCATTATGGAATTAATAAATAAGGATATAGGTAAATTATAGACCCTTGACTCTAGCCAGTTTGGATTCATCAAAGGCAGGTCCTACCTCCTTAATCAGATCAACGTCTTTGAAAAAGATACTGTAGCAATGGTTGAAGGCAATTTAATACACACCTCCTAGCTAGACCTCACAAACTTGTTCAGCACCATCCCATACTCAGGCATCATAAATAAATTCTGTAAGCTAAACATAAATACCTGTGTAACTTACTGGATAGCAAATTGGACCACAAACAGAATCAAGGAAACGAGAGTGGGTGAATGTATGACCTCCAAAAGCCCTGTCACTAGCAACGTACCACAGGGTTCAGTCCTTGGAACACTTCTCTTTGGTTTCTACTCCTTGGTGATCAAAACTAATATTATAGGTTTGTAGATGACCAGGTTTGCAGATAATTGCATAAGTGGTGCCATCACACACACCACAGAGGACACAGTGATCATCCCACTCTCAAACAAATAGCTGGTGACAAAACCAAGAACTAAAACTAAGTGCCAAGAAATATGTAAATGTTAGGGTTAGGAAAGTGGCACAATGGTTAAGGTATTTACTTTACAAACACAAGGTACAGGATTTGATTCTCACCTTGGGGAAGCCTGGCTAGGCCTTACAAAAGGCCCCTTGTGGTCATTAGCCTAGTAATTACCTATGCACTATATATCCTTCAGCAAGCATGATTTCCACACATTAGCAAAATACTTCTGAAAAAAATGCTATAGTTAGGGATCTGTGGACCTATATCAACAACAATTTGTCCTTTGGTCAACACTATTTTAATGATATCATTTTTCATCACACAGCTTACAACTAAAGGTATGATGTCCAGGTCCAGGGAAGTGACCATTCCATTGTACTTGGCAGTTTTTAGGTAGAACAGTGAGTTTAGTGCCCCTTTTGGTATGTTTTTGTCCATACACTTTTTGCAACTAGAATGGCCACAATCATTAAATCATAAAGACTATACAAACAATTTAAAAGACTTGTCCATCTTCTTGGTATCATACAGGCTATAGAGAGGTAACCTCTGCCTCATGAGTAGAGCCTCAACATATCCTATCCTGTCAGCCCTACTATACATTTGCAAGTCCAAGTTTGAGGAATCTCAATCTTTTCTGAAACATAAATAGAACATATTGGGAAGGTAGGTATGATGAGAATTCCAGTTCTGTGGAACTGTCTTCTAGTTCACATAAAGCAATGTACTTCTATTTCCCTAATCAAATGTAATTTGGATGAATGGATGGGTAACCACAAATGTATCCTCAATTTAGCACCCTCGTCCCTCATGAATAGTGACAACATATAAATCTAAAACCATATGCTTGATCTGCCTGTCTCTAGGTTATTTATACAAAAATATAAGAGCTATAAACTACCATCGGAATGGAAGACTATGCTTCTAGAGACCCTGACAGACCATTAACCTAGTAAGTACCTATGAACCTACTAAAATAATTGCAGGTGTTATTGGGGACTGTTGATTTGCTTTGTACTGCTGATTTCAGTAGATAGATATAGATTTGATATTTAAAGTATTATAATTAGAATTAAATGATTGAAGTAGCAGATAATTTTGTCATGTTTCTGAACAAGTATTTCAATATTGCACTGAAAAGGTAATCTCCATTATGGAAAAGATAAGTGGTGAAACTTTACATGATTTTGATACCAAAATGAAACATCTTAATATTATATTCTGTATACATGTACTTGATATGACTCTTATTGCTAAATGTAAATGAAAAAATGCACACGAATAGTGCACTGAGTTTGAAATATCATTTGACTTATATAACTATTTGTCACATTGTTGAAGAATGTAAATTAGGGCAAACTACTATTAAATTCATTTCTGTACTATTCAAGATCCTAAAGAAATTCTGGTCTCAGTACACAAATTAGTTATCAGCTAGAAATGCAGTATTAATGATATGCTTGAGTGCTGGTGTTAAGAAGTTTAACAGGTATAATGCAATGCATAGGGCCATGAAAGAATATGCAAAGATGTATGACAACTTGTTGAATTTGTCAGTAACGCATGCAAAGGTTGAGAAAAAGTCTATATTACAATACGTATATTAATGAACAGCTAGAAGTATGAAATCAGCTAGAGGCCTGAATATTAGTGTTAACAAGCTTTATGTGGTGTACGGTAACATACTGGAATATGCAAGACACGTGCCCAGCAGAGTTTTATACATAGCTTGATTTTTTTATCTTAAAACGTTATGACCTTAATAGCTGGACACCTACTTAAAGACTTCAGTAATTGAACTAGATTACATCACTATATGGTTTTAATATTTAGATAGCCATCTAAAATGTGAATAATGTTATCAGGTTGACTATTTGTAGTCAGGATGACATGTTAAGGTTAAGTTTTTTTTTCTCTGCAACTGAAGAGTTAAAAGATAGCTTGCATCCTATAAATTTAGCAATAATTAAAGGGGAAAATATGGTCTGAGGATTCTGGTGTTAAACGTGTGCAGAATATACACATAAATGTATGAATACACAAAGTCAAAAGTCAAGTATGAGATATATCCTTGGTATTCATAGTCTTGGAGCTCACAGAAGCACAGAGGTAATCAATGAAAAAAGGTGCTATGTCCATATGCAAATCAGCTAACAACAACGGATCAGCACTGATTATAGTAATGATTATGGGAACTCTGTGCATAAAAAGCCACACTAGTCATCCTGAGTTGGGTTCCATGAAGTTTAGTCATATTGCGGAGGAAGCTGTATGTTCGTTGAATCCATTGCATTTGTGCCTATGAGGGAGATACACACTTGTGCTACTTTTTGATTCATAAAGCACGGTATTGCTGGGCCTAATTTGCATAATGAGTGTACAAATCATCCTCAACTTTTGCCAGATTTCCTCACCCCTCCATTTTGGATTGCACTAACATGTTCTTGTTGCTGAAAGACTACATAAAGCACCACCAAACTAAAATAATATTTGAGTAACAGGAACAAGAAAAATGAGTTGAGAAAGGCTGGAACCTCTGCAAATCACTGCATTGAGCACTACACTGTTAAGACAAGCACTTTAATATTTCTTCACTACTTATGAATGACAAGACTGGGAAATATGTAATGTGCCATGTTTACTGCTGTCTACATGTATCAGGGTGCTTACTGCTGCCACTCTGAAAGGGTAAAGGCATACCTCACATATGTCCAGATTTTTGTAGACAGTCTAGATTTTTGCCTCTTATTTTTCGTGTCTTTCTCAAAATGGTGGTTTTCTATTAAATCACTGGCAAATCATTGAGGACTGAAGTCAGAAAATAATTGTAGAGATTTGAGTTTCAGACTTAATGTCCTACAGAAAATTCATGCTAATGCAAAACATGTTATTCTATTAACTTTCTAAGTTTGTAAAAGTAGTATTTAAAAAGTGTCCCTATTTTTGGTCCTACCATTATTTGTGGATTTGGCCAGATATTTTGCTCTAATCAAATAATGAATGAGATGCATCACCCTGCTTAATACCACACTGTCACAGCAAACATATACATGCACATCTATTACTATTGCAGCAGAGGCCAGCACAATGCAGGCAGTGGGAACAGAACCCTGAAAACCAAAGTCAGAACTAATGCTGTAAAGTGTGTCTATAATAACAGCTGCTCATTGTCCACCATTACTAAAACTTTCATAGAAAGATGGCTGGTTTGACCTTGTCACTTTTGTCACAACGTTTGATTAAATTTTACTGCATGATGTTACCACAGACAACAAGATATATAAGAGCCAACTTTAGTCATGAGGAGTAACATTTTTTGGATGCTATGAGAGAACACAGGAAACACCTTGAAAATAGGGCGACAAAACAAGCAGAGACAGCTTAAGCTTTGAATCAGTTATTGGCTGTAAATGAGAAGTAGGGGGCACTGTGTATGATGTCTTTCAAAACCAGTAACAAGCGGGCAGTGCTCACACAGCAGTTCAGATAGACAGGAAACTACCACTGCAATTCTGTCTGGAATGTGAAGAAACATAGCAGAGAAATCAAAGGGAAACATGGCAAAACACATTATTATAATTGAAATGCTTGCTTATATTTAACAGCACAGAGTAGTGAAGAGACTCCATGCAGAGCTAACAGTACAGCTAGGAAATGTCTTATACCACCTCCTTAATCATTTCACTTACCCCTCATCACTGACGCATTTTGACCAATGGTAATCTTACAAAAAGCATTATTTCTATTGCTGACATAGGGGAAATTTGTAGATGTATCAAAGATTGCCTGCATCTCATCCATCTTTGCTGTAATGCATGGGCAATTGGTGAAGTTAGCAGCTAAGATATGCAATTCTGCCAAGTGCAATAAAGACAGAAGGGATGCTACAGCAATTTTTCTAGTCCTTTTATGCAGTTAGCAATAGCGTATAATAAAGACACTATGGATTTCAATAAAGTGGGAAGGGCTCCTAATTAGCATGAGGTAGTCACCGATTTTTCACATACTCCTCATTTGCATTTTATTATACGTTTATTTCCTTATGATCTCACAACACATAAAACTTGTGCACCTAAGTCGAACTGGCATCTATGAATCTCACCTCATTTGCTCATAGGTTTACCTAGCACAACTTCCCTCTATGTCTAAGAGCAATGCCTATGAATGCTGTCCATATATGCTAAATTAATGGTGTGTTTAGTTTAGTACTAATAGCATGATAGGACAATAAGTTTTACAATAATGTTGAGAATATTCTTGTGTAAAGGTTGGAAGTGTATTATTGTATATAGCTACTGATATGAGCAGGGAAGATTTTATATTGCCATGGGTTAGTATTTTATCTTTCTGAGCATTAGATGTTTGAATTGAATGTCTATCTGTAGGCCCCTGTGATTATTTATTTATTTATTTATTTAAATTTGTTGACCGGGAGTGTCCGACTGGACGTGGGTCCATTTTCAGCGGAGGCCCGGGGAGAAAAGCTCCACAGTAAAATAAACAGACAGTAGTTACATTGGATTACATAGTGATTAACAATTTAACATAGAACTTACTTACAACATATTTACAGATGAAGAACATAGTACATCAGTAGACAACTAGAATCTTATCTGTGAAGTACATAACAGGCATTAACAAATGTAACAATGAGAAGTTCATGCTGTATAATAAGTACTAGGCTTATGAGCATCTGAGCTTGCTATCATCAAGGTAGTTAGTGGAGGTGAAAGAAAGGTAGTAGTTGGATGGGGTGGATGATATTAGAGTGGGAGTTGCAAGGGCATAGCCAGCATGTTTTTAGGTGTACTTTTAATAAAGTTTTGAAGTTGGTGCATGATGGTACGGAGGTAATTGTGGGTGGGAGTGAGTTCCATAATTTGGCTATGGCGCAAGAGAATAGTGCTTCACCAGCAGAGTTATTGGCTTTAGTGATCTGCAAGTGATTTTTGCTGCTGGATCTTAGTGGTCTGGTGGTGCGATAGGGTTGGAGTAGATTCTGGAGGGATGGGACATTTAGTGGATGGTTTACTAGTTTGTGGGCGAGTGAGAGTTGATACCATTGAAGGAGATGAGGGAGTTCAAGCCAGCCCAGTTCAGCAAGTGAGAGACAGTGGTGACTATGGTAGGATGCCCCTGTGGCAAATTTTGCGATTTTGTTGTAGCAGGTCTCTAGCTTGTTTAGATCACATTGCCTTAGGTTGGTATATACTGGAGAGGCATAAAGTAGGGTGGAGATAAGGTGGGAATTTGCTATTGAAATCTTTGCTGCTTTGGTGAGAAATTGTTTATTTCTGTATAATGCTCCTAGTTTTTTGTGGACTTTTATTATTATATTTCAACATACATTTACTGATGTTTAGTATGACTATTCTGGAGTAAGTCAAGGAAAGGAGACTGTCTATGGATGGCTTGAAGAAGAATTGCCCTCATCAGTGTAAGAGGTGATGCAAGTCACTTTATCATCCAAGATCCCGCATATATTATGCTTCAAGTCATTATGGATATTTTTATAATGATGTGCAGAAAGCCAAATAATATTCTTTAATGTTTGAAGATAAAGGGGTTGTTAAAAACATCTCTCTCTCTCTGTCTCTCTGTCTTTCTCTCTTTTTATGTGAGTGGCTCAAAGTGTTTAGATTAGATGAGAAATGAGTTTAAAATAAAATTAGAATGTCTGTATCTTCTCAGAAAAAGTTTATATATATATATATATATATATATTCACACACACACACACACACACACACACACACACACACACACACACACACACACACACCATGTATTAATGGTATTCAAAAATATGCATGCTGATCAGACCGCCCAACCAATGTGCCCACTGTAAATTGAGCATATGCCAATAGAAAAATGTACAGCTGCAGAAGTACTGTTAAGTGTCCAGACCTTTCTACTGGATTATGCTACAGTAGGCAGAGCAAAATACAAGAAAAATTAGGAACAATCTGTAAAATTAGAGAAAAAGAAACTTACCTGATTTTCCTTGTATTTCTGCACTGTTCCTCCTTCAGTCTCAGCAAACTTAACCTAAACCTAAAAAATATATATGCTATATACACTGGAAGTCACTACAGCAGCAAAGAAGAGAGAAAAACATCTTGAAGTTAATTGAAAAAAGAGAGATAGTATAAGGGGCATAGCTTATAAGGAGATAAAAGTGAAGATTTAATCACTTTGTTAAAAACAGGTATATTAGAAATATGTTTAGGTGTAGCAAGAAATAAGGAGATGGGCTGAATCTATTATAAGATCTGCTTATTAAGGTCTGCCTTAATGGGTCAGTGTGGGGTCTACATTTAATTCTTAAGAATTATATCAAGCAAGTATCCCAATATTTATGATAGTAATGTTTTTGTTTTGTTGTTGTATAAACCAATTTATGAAATGAGATATATTTAATAACTAGGTTGCTAAAATCTTCCCATGTGATTGGAGATGTGACAATCCAAATTTGTGATGTAAAATTTAATAAGGGCACACATTATGATAAGAATATGTTTTAAAATTTTTGGAAGTTTATTTGTGTTGGTATGTAGTACAGCCGTTTCCCATGACAGGGTTGTTTTTTCATAGCCCATCTTCTCTAATCTACCTCTTAAAGAGCACCATAGGTTGTGTACCCTACTACATCCCCAGATAAGATTAAGAATGCCTGCTGTTTGGTTTGTACAGTGTGGGCATTTAGGCCAAAATATGCGATCAAACTTATTTAGTTTTGATGGAGTATAGTAGGCATTGTTGCGAATCATAATTTAAGTGTATAACAACTGCTTAAAGTGAATAAACTTTATTGTATTTTCAATGGCCACTCTTTTGCTTTCTTCAGTAATTAATTAGCTTTTTTCCTTGCCAATAGGTTGAGAATAAAAGAGAACTCTGATATTTTATGTTTATTACAAGTTTATATGTCCTAGAGATTGTTTTCCCTTTAGTTGCTAGATTTTTAAGTATTATTTTAACTAAGATAATCTCATGAAAGTCAACATCAGTTTGTGGGAATTTACTATTAATAAGATAGTGGATTAGGCTAAGAGTGGTAGCATATTTCTTAGGAAGATTGAGTTTCAACCTTAGTTGCAATATATTAGATTCTTTCCATTTGTAGATTTCCCATATTGTAAGATCTTTTAATAGAGGGTAGTTTGTTAAGTTTAGAGGTTGATTATTTATTAATAGGTTAGGATTTAGATGAAGCAGTTGCACAAAGAAAGGGCATTAAATAATTGTATTGATCTGAATAACTTTTGAGTAGTTACGATCATATGTTTGATCAGTGGGTTTAGGTTCTTAATGACTAAATCTTTTTGATTTAAATTTAAGAAAGGGAGAGATTTGGGATTATAATCAAGGGATTTAAGTTGTTCATACCAGATTTTGGTCCACTGGGGTGTCCAGGTGTTTATATTTGGATCATGGTTTATTATCCGTATTAACCTGTAAGAAGTAATTATAGTATAATAAAGTTTAAAGTCTGGTAATCCCAATCCACCCTTATCTTTCGTAAGTACAAGTTCATCATATTTAATTCTGGTAGATTTGGGATACCATAAGAATCTTGATATAGCTTTTTCTAAATCTACAAAAACATTTTGTGGAATATTTGAGAAGGTAGCATTTAATTGAAAGAGAATTCTTGGTAACAGATTCATCTTAACAACACTAGCTTTTGAAATTAGGGACATATTAATATTCCTCCATCTATTAATATAATTTTCAATATTGGTCCATGTACGTAGTAAATTATTCTTAATGATTTCCTTAAAATCGGGGTATATAGTATTCCTAGATATTTTATCTGGTAGTTAATCTTGATTTCACTCTCAGGAAAGTAGAATTCCTTATGACCAAGGAGATTCAAGGGAAATAGATGAGATTTATTCAGATTTAATTTATAACTGGAAATCTCAGGGAACCAATCTATTGATTTAAGTATTTTTGGGAGATCAGTGTTGGGAGGTTGAACCTATATATTTAAGTCATCGGCAAAGGCTGAAGACATAAGTTTTATATTAGAGATTCTGGGTATGTGATAGAAGGTTTTTTTGTGAAATACACAGGAGCAAGGGTTCTTGATAGAAATTAAAGAGGTAGGGGGAAAGAGGGCAACCTTGCCTTGTGTCATTAGATATGGGAATAGGGTTGGTTTTGAGATTATTTATCTGAATAGAAGTAGAGGCTTTCTGATAAAGAACCTTAATTATCTTTATAAATTCTTGCAGAATTCTGAACAAAGGCAAAATATTAAATAGAAAGTTTAAGTTAACTCTATCAAATGCCTTGGTTGCATCAGCAGTGAGAATGTACCTGGGGCACTTATCTTTGTTAAGAAGTCTGATAATGGTATCCAAGAGAAGGGTGTTGTCACATGATTGCCTATTTAGCATAAAACCCATTTGTTCTTGGGAGATGATGGAAGGGAGCATGTTTTCCAGTCTATTTGCTATAACATGAACTAGAATCTTAAGGTCAGTATTTATCAGGGCAATTGGCCTATAACTGGCTGGATCTGTTGGGTCAGAGTTTGGCTTAGGAATTAAAACAGTTTTGGAGTCGTTAAAATGATTATCTTTTATACCATATTGTATTATATAGTTGAATACTTTAAATAAGATTTTAGAGGCAATTTCCATGAATTGTTTATAAAATTCAGACGTGTAGCCATCAGGCTCAGGAGACTTACCCGGCTTGAGATTGTTTATCGGAGCTTTTATTTTTTTTAGTTACAAGGGTGTTTTTAGAAATTTTTGGTCATTTGTAATTTGTGGGAATTCTAAATTATGTATAAAGTCCTGAAATTTTTCTGTAGAGGGAGGGGAGGTAAATTATATAAATTTTTGTGGATGGCTTCAAATGCATCTACAATGTCTTGGTCCTTATGTTTCAATACTCCTTCATATAGTATTTCTTTGATCCTCAGCTGTCCATTCTTAATGTTTATTAATCTGTCTAGTAATTTTGAAGGTGTTTGCACCCACTCTGAATATTGGTAGATTGATCTCAACTCTAGAAATTAGATATTTTCTAGATAGTGTTTATGCAATTACTTTTGCAAATTGGTCATTTTATCATCCAAGGCCTTGGAGTATTTATGTAATTCCAATTCAGCAGTCCTGATTTGGGTCTCAAGTTTAGTTTTTATGTTATTGCATTTTTTTCTTAAGCCATGCAGATTTTTGGATGATGACACCTCTAAAAACCACTTTAGCAGCTGCCCATTTTATGTCATAGGGAATTTGAATGGATATAATGTCCGCATCAAGTTTGGATAGGATACTATTAATTTCTTGTGTTACCTCTTGCATTTGAATGATTTTAAGATTTAATGTCCAATTATTGGAATAATGGACATTTTGTTTAAAGGCTTGAGTGTTGAAGGAGAGACTAATTTTTGAATGGTCCGATATAAATCTAGGGAATACAGTATATTTTAATCTTTATGAAAGAAAAGTTTGGGAGATTAGAAAAGCATCTATTCTTGACCAGGATTTATGGGTGGCTGAAAAAAAGGTAAATCTTGGTATTGTTTTATCATATTGAAAATTGGTATAGGGGTCAATTAGCTCAAAGGTGTTTTGTAGTTCCTCAAGTGCTACAGTAGTACATTGGGATTGCCTAGTGTAAGAATGCGATCTATCCCTGTTTGGATTTAATAAAGCGTTCCAGTCTCCTCCTATAATGTATAAATGATTTGGATGATTAGCTAATATATTGAAAATTTCATAAATAAAAAGATGCTGATTTGAGCAGGGGCTGTAAATATTGATAAAGAGTAATGGTTTATTGAGGGTATGATAGTTACTAGTAAATGAATCCCACCTTCCATTAAGGTCAGTTTTAATGGAGGTGATCTCTCCTTGGTAGGATTGATTTATTATAATGGCTACTGCTCCTAGATGAGGAATTGTGACCTGCAGCAATTACTTGCTTAACCCATTTCCTTTTTTCTTTTCTTATCCCAGAGTTGGCTATTCAAGCGAGTTTCTTGTAGGAAGGTTATCTTGGACTTATTTTGATATGTGAGATGCATGATTAAGTTTATTTTTTTTTATCCGATATCCCCTTAACCTTCCATGAATTTATGGATATCATTATTATAGTTAACTTTTATAGTTATTATTGATTGATAGATGAAAAAGTAGTAATGTAATCTGACGACTATTGTTTTAAACATTAACATAAATAAAGTGACTTCCAAGCTCCTGTACCTTATGTAGGTGTCTAATCACCCATCCCTCTGTATTAGTGAATACATATATATTGGATAGCAAAGAATAGTTAGAGTTTAAGCTAAGGTGAAATAGACAGAGAGGAGAGGGATGTCAAAATTATGCAGTATGTTCCAAACATAAACAATCATCAGCTACAAACTTTGCAAAAACCTGCTCCTTTTGTTATTGGCTTTTACAAGGAGGTTACTGTCTAACCTCATATGTTTAATATGTACAATGTTTAAATACATAAATGCATGTTTAAATACATAGCATGTAGAAAGTAGGAAAATAAATGCCTAAAGAGACTTGGTATCAGCAGCAGCTCATATGTTACTAATCTTAGTATTGCTAAAGATATCTTAAATTGGCCAGCCAATATTTTATGCAATTCTGGTTTAAGAAATACACTGTGACAAAGACAAAAACTTTGAAGTTCCAACAGGACTAATATTCACTCTGTTAAAGACATATTTTTTCTTTAAAGCAACCACATATTTTCACATTAATATCAAAACTGGTATATATATATATATATATATATATATATATATATATATATATATATATATATATACACAACATCATCTGTCAGTCAATAACAAATAAGTAGAAAATCTTACAAGAAGTTTATGAGCAGGCCCACTTAGCTGATTTTAGTTGTGATTATGGGGGGGGGGGGGGATTACTCTATAGTGGGCTTCAAAAACAGAAAGGACCAAAAGTTATTTATAGCGGCACACAAAACACTGCCAATTTTCATACATGTAGCAAAGAGAAGTTATATTATAATTCAGTGACAACCGTATCTCTATTTATAAAGTCATGCATAATATTAGTCATTATTTCTCAGTATATAGAGTTGTAACGGTCAGTTTTTTTTCCCTTTCTCTTCCCTTACTTTTCCTTTTCCCTTTTGCCCCTTGCTTTAGGAGATAGGGGAAACAGGCAATACATGTGGCATAGATTTCAGTATATCCAATATTGATCGAGTTGTGCCATAGTATTTAATCTAGATATAAGCCACATCTCATGTCTGAACTGACATATTACAACTTTTAGTGAACACAGGTAAAGCAGTACTAGAGTTGGTATTGTGGGACCCCGAGTCATAGGCACTACCAGTTATACGTTAGCCAGCATGATACTGAAACACTGTTAAATATATAGGTGAACTACTGACCTCCATATAACATATTAGTTATAAAGTTACACTTAGGTGCCTTGACCAGAAATGCATCTACCTGATTATTAAGCATTAATCAGTATAGAAATAAATAAGACTCTTTAGCTGTATTTTATTTTTCCTAGGTTAAGGTTGCCTTTTTTTGCATGTATAATTAAGTTGTATAAAAAAAACACAGCTATCATCCTTAAGAAACATTTAAAGCATGACAGTATAATTGAAACATTTTGTTTCACAAGCCATTTATTTCCTCATTTCTTCACAGGAACAGAGGCAGAAGCAGAAGCACCTCTGAACATTTAAGTATACAAATATAAATAGAGGGGTATACACCATCCATAGGTTTAAACGAAAACTAATAAACAGTACCGTTAATTGACATTTAAGTATACAAATATAAATAGAGGGGTATATACCATTCATCAGTGTAAACAAACACTAATAAACAGTACCTTTAATTGACATTTAAGTATACAAATATAAATAGAGGGGTATACACCATTCATAAGTATAAACAAACACTAATAAACAGAACCTTTAATTGTTCTGTGTGGTAGAGACTCTTGCAAATCTGCAGGGAGGGGGGTAGGATTACTAAAACCAGTTGAAATATGTTTTCCTTCCTGCATTTTGTAGGCAACAGGTAACTTCTTCTTCAGCTGTCTTCCTGATACTTAGAGCTGAGTTGTGGCTTTTCAAAAGCTAGTGTCATCAAGATGAATCAATTAAATGTCACCTTCTAAAATACCACTCCCCCCCCAATTTTTTCTTGATATAGAAAAAGCTATATCAAGATTTTTATGGTATCCCAAATCTACCACAATTAAATATAATAAACTTGTACTTACCAAGGATAAGGGGGGATTGGTTTTGCCAGACTTCAAACTTTATTATAGTATAATTACTGCTTACAGACTAATACAGATAATAAACCATGACCCAAACGTTAATACCTGGACACTTCAGTGGACCAAAATTTGGTTTGAACAACTTAAATCCCTTTTATATAACACCAAATATCTTCCCTTTTTAAACCTAAATCAAAAAGGCTTATTCACAAAGAAAGTACACCCACTAATTAAGCATATGATCTTAACTTCTCAAAATTTATTCAACTCAATACAACTACTCAATGCTCTTATCGTTATACAACTGCTCCACATAAATCCTTATCTACTAATAAATAATAAACCCCTAAATCGAATGAATTACCCTCTGATAAAAGAACTTACAATATGGGAAATTTACAAATGGAAAGAATCTAATATACTACAGCTAAGATTGAAACTCAATCTTCATAAGAAATATACCATCATTCTTAGCAAGTCCATTATCTTATAAATGCTAAATTTTCACAAACAAATGTTGACATGCAGGACATTAACTTAGCAAAACTAATACTTAAAAATCTAGCGACTAAAGGGAAGACAATCTCTAGGACATATAAACTTGTAACAAACATAAAATACCAGAATTATCCATTATTCTCAACCTATTGACAAGGGAAAAGCAATTACTTACTGAAGAAAGCAAAAGACTGGCCATTGAAAATACGATCAATTTCATTCTTTTTAAGTGGATGCTATACACACAAATTATGATTAATAACAATGTATATTATACCCCATCAAAGCTAAATAAGTTCATTCCCAAATGTTTGCCTATATGTCCACACTGCCCAAACCAAACAGTTGACATTCTCCAAGTTATGTGAGACTGTAGTAAGGTACACAACCTATGGTGCTCTTTAAGAGCTAGATTAGAGAAGATGGGATATGAAAAAACAACCCTGTCATGGGAGATTGCTATACTGTACTGCATGCCAACACAAATAAACTTCCAAAAATGTTAAAACATATCCTTATCACAATGTGTGCCCTTATTAAATTTTACATAACAAAAAATTGGACTGTCACATCTCCAATCACATGGGAAGACTTTAGCAAACCAGCTATTAAATATACCTCATCTCACAAATTAGTTTATACAACAAAACAAAAACATTACTATCAGAAATATCGGGGTTATTTACTAGATGTAATTCTCAAGAATTAAAGATAGACCTCACACTGACCTACTAAGACAAACTTATATTAATCAAAGCTTGCATTATAAGCAGCGTATCTCCTTTCCTGTCTATACACCTACATACATTCCCTAATATACCTATCACAAGGGATTGAATTTCTACCTCTATCTCTTTATAAGCTATGCCCCTTATACTATCTCTCATCTTTCAATTGATGTTAAAACATGTTTCTCTCCTCTGTTTGCTGATGTAGTGACTTCTAGTGTATATAGTGTACATAATTAGTATTTAGCTTTTATGGTTGTTTTCTTTCTATATGTATTGTAGACTTATGTTTTTGATGTGCTGTATTACTGTTATTATTGAAGAACTGAATAAAGAGATTTCTGGGGAAAAAAGAGCTGAGTTGTGGCTTAGAATAATCAATTGGAGTTATACCAGAGGAGAGAACGAATGCTGATTTAAAAAAAAATAACTGGAAATTCCATATACGGCATTTGCAACTTGTTATTGCCATTTTTTCTGTTCCCAGTGATGCATAGGGGCAGGCAGCAAGTCAGCTATGACATCATTTGGGTTGAAAGGTGAAAGGATCATGAAATTTCCTGGTTTTAAAAGGTATTATGGGAAATGGAATGCCGAGTTACTAATGGACCTTGAGGCCTGTAAAAGAAAATTTCTTTCTTAAATAGTGTCATTCTATAATAGCAAAAACCCACTCCTAAGAGTGAGCAATGCTGGATTTATCCACAGTTGGTTTTGTTTGATCAAATTCAGTATTATCCACACTCAGTCATGGGTTATTGCTTAATGATAGTTCAAAAGATATAGAATTTTGAAAATGACTGTAGTCTCAGAGTCAGAAAATGTGCACAGTTATCAAATGGATTTAGGACTTTTATTTTCCAGATGATTCTGTAAAGCTTTAAGTTTATAAAAATGAGTGGTTACCTGTGAAATTTCAAAAATGGAAAGATAAGTAATGACTCTAAGTCAGTTTGTAGTGTGTCTGTCTTTTGGTTATTCTAATAGAGAACTTGGCTATTTTTTGGAGAAATGTGACTACATATTGGCTGACAATGACCAAGACCGGAAATTAATAATACGTGTCATGTTCTTGAATGTTGGTGAGTCTGGACATTTCATTGAGGGTGCTTCCATGGTGACCAGTCCATTATTGCATAATATATGCTCAACTTACAATGGGCATATTGGTTGGGCTGTCTGATCAGCATGCACATTTTTGAAAACTAATGAGAAGCCATTGTACCATATTTGATTTAGTTTCTACCTAAGCATGCCAGAAATAATACTGAACCAGAAGAAGGTAAGGTTTGAGAACAGTAGAGCCTCTATAGGCACATGCATTTAATACTAGGATTGATGACTTTGTTAGCTAACTATGAGATGCAAACAATTTAAATTTTATTTATTTATTTAACATTTGTTTACCAGGATTGTCTGTCTGGACAACAGTGACAATTTTCAGTAGAGGCCTGAGGAGAAAAGCTCCAGCAAAGCACATTTTTACTAATACATGTCTAGTACAACAAAAAAAGTTTACTATACAACTTATATGTATCTACTTAAAGTCAAACAGAGATCAGTAAAGCAATTTATATCCATAGGAGATTAATCAACAAAAATATATACATGAGAGATGAGATTAACACATAAATAAAGTGCAAATACAGTACAGGATGTCTTAGATTTTCTTAAGCCTCTACAATACAGTCAGTATGTCATCCAACAGAATACAGTTTACAACTGTGAGGAAGACAAGGGGATATAGGTAAGGGAGAAGAGGTTACATGAGTTATAGAGTGGATAGAAGTGTAGTTAGAGTTTATATGTGAGTGAGGAAGACAAGGGGATATAGGTAAGGGAGGAGGAGGTTACAGGAGTGATAGAGTGGATAGAAGTGTAGTTAGAGGTTATATCTGGGTGAGGATGACAAGGGGATATAGGTAAGGGAGAAGGAGGTTACAGGAGTTATAGAGTCGATAGAAGTGTAGTTAGAGGTTATATCTGGGTGAGGAAGACAAGGGGATATAGGTAAGGGAGAAGGAGGTTACAGGTGTTATAGAGTGGATAGAAGTGTAGTTAGAGGTTATATCTGAGTGAGGAAGACAAGGGGATATAGGTAAGGAAGAAGGAGGTTACAGGAGTTATAGAGTGGGTAGAAGTGTAGTTAGAGGTTATATGTGAGTGAGGAAGACAAGGGGATATAGGTAAGGGAGGAGGAGGTTACAGGAGGTATAGAGTGGATAGAAATGTAGTTAGAGGTTATATCTGAGAGAGCAATAGTAATCCAGGGTTAGTACATGAGCAGAGCCAGGTAGATGTTAGGTGGTCTTTTAGTAGTTTCTTAAACTTGGTGGTGCTGGAGGTGGATCTAATATCGGTGGGTAGGGAGTTCGAGATTTTGGCAATACTGTTTGAGTATATTGAGTCACCAGCATTATTGCTACTTTTACTGATGTTTACCAGGTTTTTGTTACTCGAGCGCAGCATCTGGTTATTGAAATAGTGAGTAAGTAGGCAATTGAAAGCAGGTGCTTTTTCAGGTTGGTTGAGTGTTTGGTGGGCCATGGAGAACTGGTGAAAAATGAGTAGGTTGGGAAAATTTAGCCATGATAGTTATTTGAGAGAGTGACAACAATGGGATCTGTAGCTGTAATCTGTAGTAAACTTTGCTATTTTATTATAGCAGCTATCTAGTTTCTTTATGTAAGTTTTCATGAAGTTAGTAAAGATAGGAGATGCACATAGGAGTGAGGATAGAAGGTGGGTTCTGACAATGGAGATTTTGGATTTGTCTGTGAGGAAAAGTGTCTTCCTGTATAGGGTACCCATTTTTTGTCGACTTTTGTGATTGTTTGATTTATGAGGAGATCAAAGCTCATGTTTTGGTCTACTATTATTTATTTATTATATATTTATTTGACATTTGTTGACAGGGAATGTCTGACTGAGCTTGCACCCTTTCTCAGCAGAGGCCAGGTGAGACAAACTCCACATTACTCTCAGGAGTTTGGTGTGGGAGACTGGGGTAATGATGGTATTGTTTGCTGAGATGATTTTGCATAGTGAAGAGGAGTCTGGGGATCTTGGATGGTGAAACAGGATAAGTTTTGTTTTGTTGGGATTCAGTAGTATTAAATAGGCATTGGTTAGCTGGGTTTCTACTTTAGAGAAGGCTTGCTGTGCTCTTTCCTGAAGATGGTGGAGTGTTGGGGCAGCACAAATTAAGGTAGAGTCATAGGCGTATTGTAGTAACATGGCTTCATTAGTGGCAGTATGTAGGCTATTAGTCAATACTGTGAAGAGAAGAAGGCCAAGACTCAATCCTTGTGTGATCCCTAAGGTGACTGACAGCAATAGGGAGAGGGAGTTACCCCATTTGACTGCTTGCTGCATCCCATTGAGGTAGCTTTGGAACCAGATGAGTGTAAAGTGGCTGATTTTAAATTCTGATAGTGTGTTTAACAGTCTGGATTGTGAGACCATGTCAAATGCTTTTGAGAGATCCAGAAAGATAGATGAGACCAGGTTACCTTCATTTCTGAGAAGGTTGACAGAGTTAGTGATGCTTAGAAGGGCAGTGGTTGTACTACGGTGTGGGTGGAATCCATGTTGAGTTTTTGATAGTAGATTGTTATTGAGGAGATAGTGGAGGAATTGAGTATGGATGCATTTTTCCATAATTTTTGATAGTGGAGAGAGGAGAGCAATCAGAAAGTAGTGGGAAAGTTCTACAGAGCTGCCAGCTTTATGTGGTGGAATGATGTGGGCTATTTTCCAGATAGTTGGGACATGTTGTTCGGTGATGGAGCAGTTTAAAAGGATGGAGACAGGGTACATGATGGCTTCTGCAGTGATTTTAAGATAGCCTGCAGGTAGGTTGTCTGCAGCTAGGGTTGTTGGTTTGAGTTTTTTGAGGTATCTTTTTATGGTGGCAGTAGGGATAGGTTGTAGGGAGAAGTTACTGTCGTTTTGTGTTGGAGAGAGATGGGTTAGAGGGGGAATGGCCAGTGTGTATTAGTTTGAGTATAGAATTTGTGAAAAATTTGTTAAACTGTGTGGGTATGTCATCTACGGTGTTGTCAATGTTTAGGGAGGAGGTAGTGATTTGACCAGGCTGAATAATTTTCTTGATTGCTGAACAGACTTTTTGTGGGTTCCCTTGGTGTTCTAGCTGTATTTTAGCATAATATTCTTTTTTGTCTTGTCTTATATGTTTCTTGGCAGAATTTCATAGTTCTAAGTATTTCTGAGGATTGGTTAGTGATTGGGTATGGTCCAATTGTCCCAGACTTTCTCTCTTGTTTTTAGTAGTGTTCTTATTTCTTTGGTTAGCCATGTGGTGTAAATGGGTTTTATCCTTATTGTTCTAAGTGGGGCAAACCTATTTAGGATGCTAAGGAAGGTGGAGTTAAATAACTCCACTACCTTGTCTAATGGGAGGTATTTGAGAGGTGCCCATCTGCAACTTTTGAGTGCATATATGAACTGCTGGGGATTGAAATTTTCTTTTTGTTTCAGATTTGTTGATATGATAAGGTTTTCAAAGAGTTTACTTGCTGTTGGAGTAAAAAGGTGGGGTGATGGTCATTAAGGCTGTCAGGGAGACAGCCTATGAGTTGAGAGAGGTTGGTTGATTGGTGAGTATCCAATCTAGGATTGATTCTTTTTTTGATGTTTTGTCTATCCTGGTAGTGTGTTGGATTAGTTGGGAGAAGCCATACAGAGAAAAGTGGTTTGTGGGTGTGTTTGAGTTACAGGAATACCAATCAATATTAAAGTATCCAAGTATAATTGTTTCTTGGGGAAGGAGCTTATTTGCCCATTGTAAGATGTGCTCTCGGACAGGGATATTATTCTCTAGTGGGATGTAGACACCTACTATGGTTATATGCTTTTTGGAATTAAGTAAACTTTTTAGTTAATAGTATTTCTGAATTAGTGACATCTGCAATGCTTATGTCTATAGGTTTGAGGATTAGATTATTTTTGTATAGTATGGCTACACCTCTGCCTATTTTTTCTATCTGGTCTTGTCTGTGTATGTTATAGCCAGGAAGTGTTATCTCATTGTTGTTGATCTCTGATTTAAGCCATGTTTCTGTTAAGACAATTATATTGGATGAGTAGTAGAGTAGTATGAGATCATGGTGTGGACTCCATTGGTCTTGCTGAGAACAATTCTAAGGTTTATATTTAATATTAGGAGATTGAAGTTTTTTCTGGTGAGGTTTAGTGGGGTTGATGATAGGTAGGTTTTGTTGGAAGGCCAGGTTTGGGGTGTATATCTCCAATAAGAATTAGTTCTGATGCAATGTTAACTATTACTTTTATGTATCTTTGTAATGCTTTATTATATGTCAGTGATGTACATGATTGTGTTTTGAGGGGGACAAGGTACAATGTGTAAAGGGAGGTGGTCTCAATATTAAAGATATTAGCAGCAATGATAATGGAGGTTTCTATTTGTTTGGGTGGGTAGGGAGTTGTGGGAGTTTGCTGTTGCCATGTGGTGTTAACATGTTCATGATACGATGTGAGCTGTGCAGCTATTAATAGGAGTAGGGCAGCTGGAATTTGAAAAAGTAACATATTGTACTATCTGTGGATGTAGAGTAAGTAGGTATGTGCTTTTGTTTGATGTGGGATTAATGTGAGGATTGGATATTGGTGATGTATGCTTAGTGACTGAGTGTGTACTGATGGCAGTTTGTTCTTTACTAGAGATTAATTGTAGGTTGTGATTAGCTAATTTAGGTTGTAGGGTGGTTGTTGGGTGTGTGAAGTGTTGCGATTGGAGGGTGGGAAGGGTTATGTAGGTATAAATGTAGGACTAGTGGGGGCATGTGGGAATTGGGGGCAGGGTAGGTGAGCTGAGTGAGCCTGTAGAGGGAATGGAGTGGGATGAGCTGAGCAAGGTATGTGCAATTGAAAAATAAACTATCACTTGCTCTGAAGTCACGTCTATAATGTTAGCTCTTCTTTTGTTACTAATACTTTTTTTTAAGTAATAAGATCCCTTAATTTGACCATTTGGATGCCCTAAGAAATTACCTTATCTGAGGGCTGTAAGTGAACGAGTCAAATTTTGATTTTGCAAAATATGATAAAGTTGTAGCAAAGTTGGAGTACAATGTATTTATTTATTTATATTTGTTTAGCCATGTAGTCACTGATAAATATTGACCAATTGCAAGCTTGACCCGGCTAAAGCACAAAACATTTTACAAACAAAATATTACAGAAATGTAAACAATTTCAGAGTACGTCAAACTAATTACATAGAAAAAACTGCATATATACATTCTAGTGAACAAGCACAGTGCAATGTACAATCAAGCAGATTGTAATGTACATTATATACATTACATTCTAAAGTGGGTCAGTCTTCAGTGAATCTTGAGAGGAAGAAGAGACTTGGAAAGGGGATAAGTTTGGTGAGATGTCCTGTGTACAAGCAGGAGCATTTGACTTGAATGAATAATTGCTTTTTGAGTTGCATTCTGAATTTGGAATAAGTATTGAGTTCCTTCATGTCAAAGAGGAGAGCTTGCCAAAGTGTAGGTGCCTGAGAGGACAAAGCAATGTGTAAAAGTTTTCAGCATTAAATATTTCACAGTGCAACAGGTGACAAAGGTACTCATAGTATGTTGACTGAAGGATTAGAATAATAATATAAAATGGGAATGCCAGTATTTAGCTATAGATGGACCAGTGAAGTGGGCATTGCTTCTATTAAAGGTTGATTTGTTTATGCAGTTGGGAGTACATGGAGAGCCAGATCATGATCAAATGGGGCCTTCAACGGTGTAAGGGATCAGCACCCTCCATGTACCTTCCTGCCCAGCAGCCATTCCAGTGTCCCATTACTAGCCTCTCTCTCTCTTTTTCTCCCCAGTTACCAAAAACACTGCTCAGTGCGCATACTGTTTTCTTCTTTTCTTCTACAATGATTGCAGATATTTGGATATAATTTAAAACTTCTCTTTCAAACACTGACAGTCATTCATTTGCTAAATTTCAATTCTATACCCCAAAAACTGATAGCAATTTGCCAAACAAAGCAATAAAGTCTCACATTGAAAACAGACTTAGTATGAGCAACAATGAGCCATTGAAATAGTGAACCATTGAAACTCTCATTCATTGAAACTGTGCCAGTTTGTCAATGGTTTGATTCCAATTGTGGTAATACTCACAATTTATTTCACAATGTATTAATCTTTATGTGACGCCAATGCATCCTGCACTCCTAAAACTAAATGTATAGAAGGACAACATAGAAGAAAAACAATATCATTCACATGATTTCATGTTTCTGTTTCACACTGTTAATGTTATCCATAATGTAACCATCCCTGATTGCAATCTTAAAGGAGTATAGTATAAGAAATGTAACTGATATATCAACATTTAGCAACATTTGCTGTGAAGCATCTATCTATCTATCTATCTATCTATCTATCTATCTATCTATCTATCTATCTATCTATCTATCTATCTATCTATCTATCTATCTATCTATCTATCTATCTATCTATCTATCTATCTATCTGTCTATCTATCTATCTATCTATCTATCTATCTATCTATCTATCTATATATCTATCTATCTCTCTACTTATATGTAGTGATCAGCACTCATAGCCAAGTGTTACTCTGCCATATTTTTTACCTAGACTGGACAATGCACACATTTAATTCTAGCCCGTTTCTGTGCTTTCTGCCATGCAAATGTGGCTGTGTAAGTTGAGCATCATGGCACAAAATACAACTTAGAAGAGCAATTCACTGGGTCCACATCATAATACCTCCACAGGAATAACAGGACCAAAATTCTTATGAACACACTTTATTCCAAACACAAAGAAATTTAACACTTTTGTCTCCCTCACCAAAACAGAGACTACTTCAGAGCTAAGTTATTCTTCCCATAAGCACCTTGTATGCAACAGGTGTCATTGACATTCTAGTTAATTTAGACAATTTACAAATTAAAAATGTTATAGTTAAAGTGATCCACACTGCTCCATAGACTGATATCTTAAAACATTTATGTTAAAAGTATAAAATGTTGAAGGTTTGAGAAAAATACTATATTACATCCAAAACACTATTTTTTTTTTACACTGGAGCCAAAGGAATGTTCTAATTAATACCTGGTGGTATGTTAGAGTTTAATTTTATTATCAAAAAAAGTTCTCAACTCCAACCGGAGCTCCCACCACCCAACCACCCACCTCGGGCATTTAATGGAACTTGTTCTAAGATCCCAAATTTAAATTTAGTGAAGTCCTAACACGGTAAGGAGTGTTTATACAGTGAATTATTTAGATTACCCCTTGATATTGCATATAGATGTTCGTAGAGCCTTGTTCTATGTTTCTTTCTGCCTTACCTATATAATAACTGCCACAAGTTTGGCAGATTGTAATGTAAACTATACCTTTGGTGTTGCAATTTCCTTTGTGCAAATTAAACATATATCCATTTTCCTTTAATACTATATTTTTCGATTCAAGTATGTAAGGGCATTGCCTGCATGTCCTGCACTTAGTAGTGCCTTTATCAAGTAAACCACAAAAGAGTTGTATAGGAAGTAAAACTGCCACAATCTCAGTCCAAAAACGTTGCCGTGAATGAATATGAATGAGTTCAAGTCCAGCACTGAATTTATTAACGCTCTTTTATTAACAAACTGCGTTTTCGTCCCAACACATTAGGACTTCATCAGATACCTTTAAAAACAAAAATTACCACTTTATATACCAAATAATTTCACTATTAACCAATAAAAACAGTTTCAATTAATTCAAACTATCGAATCATTCTCAAATATTCATGAATATTCATTATCCTCATAAATATGTATTACTTAAAAACGTGTTTTTATTTCAAACCTTCCTTAAAACATTTATTAAATAAATTATGTGTATTTATGACATTTATGAGTTATAAAAATGCAAACTTCATTTAAAAAACGTAATTTATACACTTATTATGGGTCTAACTACATATGTTTAAAATGAATGTATTTTTTCCATTGATAGGTCTCCCTCTAGTGTTTAAAACCAATAAAGCACCTAAATTCATAAAAGCACCTTCCATTGACAAACCATATATAAATTTTACACTAATAAATAATGTTCATAAATACAAATATAAATCTATATTTATAAATATTAAATATTAAATAATTATTTTAAAAAATAAAAACCAATAATTTAATATAATAAATATATATATATATATATATATATATATATATATATATATATATATATATATACCAATTTATTAAAAATTTTTGTTATTAAAATAACTATACTTTATTGTGTTTTAATTTTAGCAAAGGTCCTATGGAAATAGTTTCATTTAACCCATGTGTCCTACTGGCATCAAGGAAAACCTGCCACCACAATTCTCTACCTTCTAGTTTTATTTACCATGGACCTCCTCTATAATCAGGTTTCACCTGTTCTCACACAAAGAATAAATAATTGGCTCCTTCACACATTTTTGAATGTTTATAAAGTGCATTTGTTTCTCTGGCTCTACTGATATCATATAAGTGTTCGTATATGCGTCTCCGGAACACTCTTTCCGTTTTGCCAATATAAAATGCCTTACACTGTTGGCAGATAGAAATGTATACTACTCCCGTTGTACTACACGTATATAAATCCTTATTTATTATGTTTTTATTTCTACTTTCTATATATACTTCTTTCTGATTCAAAACGTATACACATTGGGAACATTTTCCACATTTTAATGTTCCTATCCTATTATTACCTATATTATACTTATTTAATCCTTCTAATTTTTTCCTAATATTAGGTGAATTCCTATAAGTAATATTAGGTTCCATTTTCTTTATTTCATCCATATCCGAAAACAATACAAATTTATCCCATTCTTTCATGAGTACATTTTTTATATTTTTATTAAAATTATTAAATTCAACAACTAGTCTCATTTTAAGTGGTTCTTCATCCATTCCTAGTCTGACTTCACTCACTTTTTCAATTTCCATTTGTCCTTTTATAGATTGAAATTTAGTCAGTCTACCTACCTCCACTTCTTTTCTAATCTCTTTGACCATTTCCTCATGGATAACCTCTCTCCAAAAACATCATTTCTAATTTATTACATTCTTCATAAAAATCTATCTCTCCACTCGTCATCCTCGATCCTCTCACAAATTGCCCTTTTATTATATTTTTCTTACAATGTGGAGGATGAGAACTATCATAGTGGAGAAAAGAATTTACATATGTTTGTTTTCTATATACTCTAGTCTCAAATTGATTATTTTGCTTTGAAATTTCCACATCCAAATAGTTAATTCTTTCATTATTCATAACATATGTAAAATTCAAAAAATTAGTGGTGAAGCCAATATATTCCATAAACTCTAACAACTTTTCTTCACCCCCTATCCAAAAAATAATAATATCATCAAGGAATCTGAAATAGTTTCCAATATTTACTATAAATAGAATGTATAACATATTTTTCTTCCCATTTAGAGAGAACAATATTGGCAAAGGTGGGGGCACATACCGCCCCCATAGACACTCCTGACTTTTGCTTATAATATTCCCCATTAAAAGTTATAAAATTATTTTTAAGTATAATGTCCATTAATGTAACTATAGTAATTTTCTCTTCATGTAATAATTGTATATCACCAAAAACCTTATCTTCGAAATATTCCATTCCTTCCTTATGTGGGATGCAAGTAAATAAATCAATTATATCTATAGTTACAAATAAAATATCATTACTATATATTTCTGGTGTCAACATCCTTAAAAAATCCCAAGAATCTCTCAAAATATTTTTATTATTAACCCATATATGTTTCACCTTATTGTCAACATATTTAGCTAAAGGTACTGTTTTTGCTCCCTCTGCTGTGACAATAGGTCTAAATGGAGGATCTCTCTGATTTTTATGAATTTTGGGTATTCCAAATATCGTGGGTACCCTAGGTTTTTTAACTTCCAGAAATTTAAATGTTTTGATATCAATCACTTTCTCTAAAACCAAATTTTCTAATAGAATGTCTATTATTTTATAGGCTATTAACATTTCATCCTTTGAAATTACTGAATATTTATTTTCATCATTTAAAATTTCAAACATTTTGACTTCGTAATCATTCTTCCCCATGATAACAATTCCTCCACCTTTATCAGGTTTCATTAGTCTTAACATTGGATTACTTTGTAACTCTCCTAATAACTTATATTCATCTTCTTCCAGATTTTTATACATCCTTCCTGAATTACTTTTTTCTCCTTCCTTTCTGATTTCTCTTTCCAACACATTCTCAAGGTTCTTTATTTGTGGTATTAATGGGGGGTTGTATAAAGAACCCCTAACTAACTAACTGGGCCGAACCAATATCATTTCTATTGAAGCCTGCCCTGGATGCCAGTATTGATAAATTAATTTTTCTCATGAACATTTTAACGTCTAAAATAGTGTTTACTACATCACCCCTCTTTACTGGGTTGAATTTCAACCCCTTACTTAACAAACTAAAATGTGTTTTGTTTAATACCGTGTCACTAAAATTATATATGGTAAATCCATTATAGGTGCTTTTAGTATTATTCTCTGTAATAATCTCAACTACATTCTCTTCTACTTCCAAGCCAGGGATTGGGGTATTCATCAAGTAAAGAAATAATTTTGACAGGGTATTCAAATATTGATTTTAAATTCCTTCCCATCTTGTAAACAAAGTTCGGCTCATTCCCTAGAATTTTTAGGACATCACAATTGCCTTTAAAAATTGTCCAATTTCTAGATATAGTTTCTCAAACCTTTTTTTCCCCTACACCACATGGTATTACCATACTGTCACTGTGTTGAGAATTGTTCTTTGCCTTGCTTATAGTACCACCAAGATTAGTTTCACCTAACGGGGCTTGAATTTAGTTCTCCACCCATCCAAAATTTGAGCCCTTATAGGTTCTAATACCTTCTTGGGGTACCCTCTGTTTTTAAACATGTTTGTAATAATTTCCATATCTTGGTGAAAACTGTTGGTGTCTGAATAGAGGTGTGCTGCCCTGACAAGTTGCCCCTTAAAAATGTTATTCTTGGTGAATTTAGGGTGACAGCTTTTGTAATCTAGGTAATCATTAGAAAATGTGTGTTTCCTGAATATCTTTGAAGTAAAACAACCTGCTGCCTGTTTTTTTGAGATTGCTAAATTCAGGTAGTTAATGGTTGTGTCAGAGGTTGTGGAAGTAAATTTAAAATACGTACATATATTGTTGAGGTACTCTGCAAATGCTGTGGGTTGGTTATCTGACTCCTTCCATATGATAAACACATTGTCCAAAGCTCTTAGATATGTGAACCATTTTGTATGGAATTCAGATTTAAGTACGTTAACCTTCCAACGCGTATAAGACCATGTTGGCATATAATGGGGCACACGTTGTCCCATTGCCACACCATTCAACTGTTGTAATATTCACTTTCAAAAGTTGAAAATCATTGCACACAGGCTGGTGCATACTAGTTTCATTTTAGAGTAGGTTTTAATCACAAAGACGTGTCTGGAGAGTTTCTCTCCAGACCTCCACTGCAAATTGGCTCATTCCAAGTCAGACATTCCCGGTAAACAAATATTAAAGAAATAAATAAATCTTACTGAACACCAATTCTCTGCCATTTTTCCTGAGATATTTGAAGAAAAGACGTGTTTCATTTAGTGCACAGTGGTGGTGTCAGGAGTCAAACATATTTGTACAACTCCTTGTTAGACATGTGAAGGAAGAAGTGTAAGACGGAAAAAATTAATATTTTCTCTATCTGGACTTCATCTTGATTCAATATGGATTCTTACAAGCTGGGCCTGTCTTTAGTTTTCTTTTTCTGCCAATGTGAATATTGCCAACATGAATATTGCCAACACAGAAAGTTCCAAAGTGGATGATTAGGATTTGTTCGTAATATGCAAAGCCACAGATAAAGGGGCTGCAGATTCTCAGTAAGCAGAATAATACAAAAGGGGGGTCATTTTAATCAGACAGTGGCTATAGTTTAATAGATACAAAATATTCTGCCTAGAAGCATTTACAACATAAAAGAATGAAGTCCTTCAGTGCTTAGCCTCACACCTACGTGTGTTCCTTACAAGAAAAGAGACTATTCTATGCTGCTGAACTGCGTTGCATGAAGTCGCTTTTGACCTTAAGAGCTTGGTGCCATGAAATCTCACAATTTTGAGTCATTTGTGTGTAATTGCAGCAGAAATCACCTTTGGGTCCATTCTTGACAAGTTTTCTCTCTGGTGCATTTTTGGTGTGCTAGCATACAAGTCTATTTTTCCACCTTCAGCAGAGTTTGAAGTCCCTACAGATAAGCTTTTGTTACATGATCTTTGTAATAGTTTACTAAAAATGTATGAGAGTGTTTTAAAATTGTGTTAGAGTGGGTTACAATATATATTTCATTTTAGAGTGGGTTTTAATCACAAAAAGATAGATTTTTATATGCTAGTGGGTCTAATTATGTATACAAGAATAAGAGGGTTTTTAATCATAGTTGCATATTATTACATACTGTATGAGAATGAGTTTTAATGTATGTGAGTGGGTAATATTACAATTGTATTGAAACTGCAATGAGTAAGAATGTAGGTGTATTAAAGCAGCCAGGGTTTGGGACTCTAGCCAGAGATATGTTTAACAAATACAGATGAGACAGCTGTAATTATTTGGTAAAATTGTCTAAGTTCACAAAAAAATGATAAAGTACTGCAGTTCCCTGAGGGTAGAACATTTGATAAGACTATTTTAGAAAATCTTAAAAAGAAACGTAAACAGAAAAGAAATAAAGTCATTGCCTCTTGATTGGTCGGTTTATAATGACTGACAAGAAGAATCTGAAAATAAGCAAAAAGAATTTGTAGTATATATGCTTTAGGTTTCATCTACTTTGTTAACAATCTTTGGTCCAAATATGAACTGGCACCTCATCTTCTCACAAAATGTTAAACACGACTCTATATCAAGGTTCATTCCTCACTCAGTACATACAGCTTGAACCATCTTTGCAAGCCTTTTTTGTCTTACCCTCTCTAAGTGTACTTATCATTAGCAGGGATATGGAACAAATCCTTGACTGACCAGTACTGATAATAAGGCATACTTGCAAGGCATTACCAAAACTCTTAACTCCCACCTCTTGTACTGTTCAAGTGAGTGCATGTTATCATATAGGAACTAACACCATGTTTATTTGCATAGTGCATGAAGAAAAATGAGTGATTCAGAAATGATAATGATTTGAGACCTAATTAACATATTCAAAGTGCCCAGAGGAGATAATTTATGCTATGTATGCAAGATGTGGGGCTATGGAACTTCAATCCTGCTAGGGAAGACTGTTTAGTTTCCCAAGGGGTGCCAGACAAATTGCTGACATCAATTTTGTCTAGCTATTTGTAAGATACTGTCTGAAATCTTTCATGGTATGTAATCTTCCATACAACTATTGATTCATAGTATATGCTGATAAATTATTTTCAATGAGTGCTATGCAACCTGGCAATGTTTCGTAAATAACCTTTCTATTATAACTATCTTACTTTCATTTCACAGGGTGATTAATGCATATGGGATATTACGGGGTCTTGTATTATTGTTTAGACAGTTTTCTATGATGATAATCAATGGCTGCATATTGGTATATGTTGCTCCATCAGTACAAAAACCTGTACTTCCCCTTGGTGTGATGTGTTTGTCAAATATAAATGCTTTTCATCTATTGCAAGAAGGATATGCCTCTAAAATTCAAAACTTAGGGTTATCTTCACAAAAGACTCCCTTCTCAGATGCTGAGAGTGTGGTGATATTACAGGCCCTATGTCTCCATGGGCCACTGCTCCTAGACACATGTTCCACAAGCAAGACCTTCTATGACCATGTCTGGTGGCAGATAGTTGTTGATGTCAGTGCTGTGGGTGGTCTGACATTGAGCCATTAACTTGATTGTAAAAGCTGCTGACAGAGCAAAGGTTGTGGCAATGGAGCAAAGGTTTACTGGGCTTGGGAAATCAAGTGACCCACCACTTGCTGAGATGGAAGAGTCCCTGATGACTGTAAGGGATCTGAGAAGCTAAAAAGGGTTTCAAAGAGTGGTACTGGCTGTAGGGCAGGGCAAAGGTGATGGAAAAATAAAGGATTTCCTCTGTTGATGTCCTAGGTATGCCATTCAAGTATATATACACAAGTTCAAATGGCTGTCGAGGAACATTGACTATAATCTCAGTATCAAACACCAACTTACCTACCCAGTTGTCTAAATTAGTAATAAATTTGCTAATGTCTTGTGATTGCTTCATTGAAATAGCTAGTTATTCCAAAGTAGATCAACTGTTATGGGTAAGAAAGATGCTAATAAAGTAGTATTATACTTTAGTATAATAAATCTGTATTTTCTGTTTCTATGAGCTGGATTGATTTGGCATGCTTCAATGCAGCATAAGGAATTTGCATCTATCATTGTATGTTTTAATATCAAGTTAGATGATCTTTCTTGTGAACTTTGAACAGATTTCAACTATTTCAATTGCCTTTTGGTGTAAATGTAAAATGTAGTATTTTATTCTAAAATGGGCTGTATGTAAACTTTAAATAATGCAGTTAAAGTTTCACCATTTTTAATTGTTAAATTTTTGGTAATTCCCATTTTTCTCACTGTTGTTCTAGTAAAGTAGTTTGCATGCAGCTCATAGTAGAAACTGCTAGCTACTGCGATGCCTAGACCTTATATTTATGTACAATATGAAGCACATTATCAGTAAATCTGACAAGATATATAATTTTTGGTTGCATGAGAAACATAATTTTATATTTGTGAAGACTAAAGTGTAATCCAATATTAATTGCCCAAGATTAGATCTGTTCCATGTAAGAATTAGTCAATGCATAATTATTGTTATTAGTCGTAATAAATCCTTGTGTACTATTATTGACATTCTTGCTTATCCAGGATTTGTTTTTGGTAGGAATATTTGAAAATACTAAGTTGAAAAGTATTAGACCCAAGACAGATCCTTCTGGAACTTCAGTATTTATTTTTAAGTAATCCGATTTCTTTCCATTTATAACAACTGCAAGCTCTCTGTTTGAAATCCAAGTCATGATTCAGTTGATAATGCATGGTGCTCTGCAGAGTTCTACAGCAGCAGAGAGACAAAAGAGAGACTTTGGAGTGATTAAATTTATTTTTTCTGCATTTTCTTGCAGCCTTTAGCTAATTCCACCTAAAACCCAATTTTTTAGAGTTTCTGTGATTTAAAAAGCTTGTTTCAGCTACATATTGTACTTATTTTACTGCCCGCACTTAAAAAAACTCATTTTTGTGTTTAAATTACCTGTTTAACTGTTGTAGGCTACACACTCAAGTGTGCTAGCCATTTCTGTGCATTTAAAGTGTTTTTTGATTGCATCTGCTTTATTTTCTGAAAAAAACAAAAACACAAAAAAATATACTGCCTTCCTTTCTAAGCTAGTATAGTCCAGTATTCAGGTTAGTGCTGAATTCAGGGCTGTGTTACAACTTTCTGTGTTTGCCCATAACTTACTTGAATAGAAGGAAGTTTCTCTCTTTACCTGTGAGAGAGGGGAGCTTTGAGCAGCCTATCTGTCCCTGGAGGACTGGTTTCTGCCCAGAGATTAATAGTTTATTGGCCATTTTGGGCTCATTTTTATCTCTTTCATTTGCCTGCTATAAAACCCGCATTTGCGAGATTTTTGTGCTTGTATACAACTCAGCAAGCTCCTGCCTGATGCCCTGCAGAGTTCAACAGCAGCAGAGAGACAAAAGAGAGACTTTGGAGTGATTAAGTATCATTTTCTGCATTTTCTTACTGCCTTTAGCTAATGCCACCACAAATGCCTATTTTTTAGAGTTTCTGTGATTTAAAAAGCTTGTTTCAGCTACATATTGTACTTATTTTGCTGCCTGCACTTTAACAAAGTAATTTTTGTGTTTAAATTACCTGTTTAACTGTTGTAGGCTATACACTCAAGTGTGATAGCCATTTCTGTGCATTTAAAGTGTTTTTTGATTGTATCTGCTTTATTTTCTGAAAAATAAAACAAAAAAAAACTTGTTTTCCCACCTTTCTAAGCTAGTATAGTCCAGTTTTCAGGTTAGTGCTGAATTCAGGGCTATGTTACAACTTTCTGAGTTTGCCCATACCTTACTTGAATAGAAGGAAGTTTCTCTGTTCACCTGTGAGAGAGGGGAACTTTAAGCTGCCTATCTGTCCCTGGATTAGTGCTTTCTGCCCAGAAATAAGTAGTTTATTGGCCATTTTGGGCTAATTTCTATATATTTCATTTCCCTGCTATAAAACCCACATTTGTGAGGTTTTTGTGCTTGTATACATCTCAGCAAGCTCCTGCCTGGTGCTCTGCAAAGCTCAATAGCAGCAGAGAGACAAAAGAGAGACTTTGGAGTGATTAAGTATCATTTTTCTGCATTTTCCAGCTGCCTTTAGCTAATGCCACCGAAAATGCCGATTTTTTTAGAGTTTCTGTGATTTAAAAAGCTTGTTTCAGCTACATATTGTACTTATTTTACTGCCTGCACTTTAACAAAGTCATTTTTGTGTTTAAATTACCTGTTTAACTGTTGTAGGCTATACACTCAAGTGTGATAGTCATTTCTGTGCATTTAAAGTGTTTTTTTTTATTGTAGCTGCTTTATTTTCTGAAAAAAACAAAGCAAAAAAAAAATACTTGTGTTTCCTGCCTTTCTTAGCTAGTATACTCCAGTTTTTAGGTTAGTGCTGAATTCAGGGCTGTGTTACAAGTTTCTGTGTTTGCCCATACCTTATTTGGATAGAAGGATGTTTCTCTGTTCACCTGTGAGAGAGGGGAGCTTTGAGCAGCCTATCTGTCCCTAGAGGAGTGGTTTCTGCCCAAAATTAGTAGTTTATTGGCCATTTTGGGCTAATTTCTATCTCTTTCATTTCTCTGCTATAATACCCTCATTTACGAGGTTTTGCATGCCGGGCAGTGCCGGTTAGCTAGGGTATAACTATTCCTGGCTCCACAAAGTCTACTCTTCAATTTTTCCCTTGGAACTAGACAAACATTCAACTTAAGCACGCAAACCATTCACTTCTCAGCCCGGCACTTGCTCAAAACTCATAGCAAGCACTAATAAACCTTAGCACTAGACCCCCCCCCTCCCCTTTACTCTGGAGTAGGACAAGGCTCTCTATACGACCTTAACAGCCAATCAGTAAAACAGTTCACTGTACCTATCCAGGCATGCCCAAAGGGCAGTTTCAGGTGTACTCTCCAGTCTAACTGGTGAATCTGGGCATTTTGAGGCAATGTTACAACTGCCTCATGTACACAGACAACCCTCTCTTCCTACCACCAAACACTAATACATGCGAGAGATGCAATTATACAGCCAAACTGGAGGCTAAGCTCTCTCAACCCAAGACTGGACCAGACAGTCAAAAGGAGAAGGGAACTACTTGCATCACACCACCAGTCTCACATAGTCCTATGAAACCATCACCGGAAAAAAACACACATAAATACAAGAAAACAGACTCGGAGACTCTAAATAAAAATTTGCAAAAGCAACAGAGACCTCCAAAGCAGACACCCAAGCAACCTCAATGCCCCAACACAAACCATGAATCACAAACTTCACAAAACCAGTGTGCCACGCAATCACAGCCCTTAAGGCAAAATAGCATACCCAACACACTAGCAATAGGTGACTCTATAGTCAGGCACACTGACATCCCACTCACTAGGCTGAACAAGGAGAAGGTTACTGTTAGCTGCTTGTCAGGTGCCAGGATCCGCCACATAACACAAGCACTCAGGTCACTCCAGAACAAGTACAAATACAACTCTGTCATTGTCCATGTTGGTGTGAATGACCTGAGACGTTCCTCTCTAGACTACATGAAAAGAGACATGGAAGAGCTTTCTGATCATGTAGCCCAGGCTGGTATGACCCTGACCTTGAGAAGCATCCTGCCCTCACCAAGAATGATACACAGTATAAAGGAAAAATTATCAATTTAACCAGTTGGCTAAGCTTCTGGTGTCATTCAAAGGGGATCCTGTGTCTGTCAGCCTGGGATGACATGCTCGACAAGCCACGCTGCTTTGCTAAAGATGGCTTGCACCTTTCACCCTTAGGCTTTTAAATACTGGCCAAGGCTCTTGCACCCCCATAAGGTTCAAAAGACAAACACACCACCATAAATAGCACAAGTAACAAAAAACTGAGGGTAATGCTGCTAAATACCAGAAGTCTAAACCTCAAAATGCACACACTAGAGGCACTCCTCAGTATGGAGAAAATTGATATACATGCAGTAACAGAAACCTGGTTTAAGGTTGCAGAGAGCACCCCAGTACTACCAGGCTACAACTCATACCATATGTTTCATCCACAAAACCCAGACCAAAATACAAAAGGCGGGGGCGTATCCATATTCATCAAGGATACCCACAACTCCAGGTTAGTAGCACAGCACAATGCTTCAGAGATCATCCACATGCAACTAACAATGGGCAAAACTGCAATTCAAATTGTAGCTTGCTACAGATCATCCGCCATGTCCCAGGACCCCCATTCTGCATTTCTGGAAACATTGGGAAACATAAAGGTCCTACCAAACACACTGATATTGGGTGATTTCAATTACCCAAACATTAACTGGGAGAACTACTCAAGTACTAACTCCCTTGCCCAACATTTTCCTAGAATTTATAAACTCAAATGCACTGGATCAACTGGTCAACACCCCCACCAGAGGTGACAACATATTGGACCTGGTCATCACCAACATGGGTGACCGGTGTTCCACACCGGAGGTCAACCCCTCGCTGGTTAGATCTGACCATAAACTAATCACTCTGGATATCCACATTCCGCCCACACCCCTGGTCAAAGAAACCACCATGAAAAACTTTACAAAAGCAAACTTCATGTTACTTAAGACTGAGGTGGAAAGTTTCAAAGCCCCCATGCTAAAAGATAATGCTGCCCAAGCTGCAAAATCCTTTACTAATGCACTCTACGGGCACCTACAAGAATGCATGACTTGTGCTATCCCAAGCAAAACCAAGACTCACTCCTCCAAGAAAAGGAAACCAGTCTGGTGGACCCCTGCCATAAACAAGCTATACAATAGAAGGGGGAAACTAGTATAAAAAAGAGTAAAATCCTAAGAAGGGAAGACATCCCTATCAACAAGAAACTATGATTCCTCATAAAATCATCCAAGGCTAGCTTCCAAAGAAAAATTGCCAAGGACTACAAAGATAACCACAAGGCATTCTTTAGCTATGTCAAGAATCTAAGTGGCAATTCTCAGATCTGCTCGGAGTTAGTGCAAAATGGCACAACATACACTGAACTGACTGATATCGCCAACATCCTGGCAGACAGGTTCAGTGCAAACTTCACCCCCCTCTCACCCCCAAAATGGCCCATAACCATACCAGAAGAATGTAGTGCCCCTGAAATCACAGATACTCAGGTTAAAACAGCCCTCTCTAAAGCCAAAAACACAGCATCAATGGGACCGGGCGGTATCCCAGGCTGTGTCCTACATGAGCTCAAACATGAACTAACCCCTCACCTAAACACACTGTTCAAACTCAGCGTCTCTACAGGTTGCATGCCCATAGAGTGGCACACAGCAATGGTTATTCCGCTCCACAAAGGTGGAGCCACAACAGACCCCGGGAACTATCACCCTATAAGCTTGATTAGCTTGGTCTTCAAGGCTATGGAGTGCATCATCATGGATCTCATTAACAGAGACATTAGGAACCTCCAAACACTGGGCCCTACCCAGTTCGGCTTTGTTAAGGCAGATCATGCCTCCTAAACCTGGTGGACTTCTTTGAGACAGTTACCAAGGCTATAGACAAAAGGTGGTCCACACAGCCTACCTAGACCTTGCAAAGGCCTTCGACACCATTCCCCATTCTGGTATTATAGACAAGCTCACCAGCCTGAACATAAACCCCTACATCACAAGATGGGTTGCCAACCAGCTCATGGACAGAACCCACATGGTAAGAGTTGAGGGAGCTAGATCTGACTCTAAACTGGTTACAAGTGGCATTCCCCAGGGCTCAGTCCTAGGACCCCTCCTGTTTGGCATATACTTCTCAGAGGTACAGGCAAGCACAGGAGGTCTATGGCTGACCAAGTTCGCAGATGACTGCAAACTAGGGGCTATAAATGACTCTCCGGCTGCCACAGACATCCTCCAAAAGGGTCTCACTGAGACAGATACCTGGTGCCAAAACCTTGGCCTCAAGCTAAATGCCAAAAAGTGCATAGTCATCCCCTTTGGAAGAAAACAAAGTACCCACAACCTATCACATAGGTGGTAGCCCCCTAAATACAGAAGATGTAATAAGTGATCTGGGGACCCAAGTAGATAGTAAACTATACTTTGATAATCACATTGCCAAAGTGGTTAGAAAATCCTTCTATGTGGCCCACCTTATCACAAAAGGGTTTGCATTCAGATCAAAAGAGGTGATTGTGCCCCTTTACGCATCACTCATCAGACCCAGCACAGAGTACAAAGCCCCATTTGGGATGTACCTTACAAGACACCTGCAACAGCTGGAAAGACCACAGAAGTACTTCACCAAGAGGATTACTGGTCTCAAACAGATTCCCTATGCAGCTCGACTGAAGAAACTCCAGCTGTACTTTGTTGCATACTGCCTACTCAGAGGTGATCTATGCCTGACATACAAGGCCATGTCCAACCCAGAATTGATGGACATGCTCCACCTAAAGAAAACCGTATCCCCTCGAGCCACATGCTGTAGGGAATCTAAACCTCACCACAACAATAAATAGGATGTGCTAGAGGGATAGATTCCTGTCCCAGAAGCTTCCCATGCTCTGAAACAAGATTCCAATCTACATTAGGCAGAGCTCCTCACTAACACTCTTTAAGAAAAACCTTGATGAGTGGATGGGAAATAGAAAGTTTACCCTGGAGATCACTTCAATGGCTTTGCTGGACAGAGGCACAGGGAACTTATATAAGGGGGCAGCAAAAGCCAACACTATTCCGGCTAAGCTTATAAATGCCTTCGGGCAGATAGCCTAGTACCTACCTATGAACCTATGAACCTATTTGCACATTACAATATACATATACTTCAGTGGGATAATGTATCAAAGGCCTTTGCGATTTCTAAGAAAACACCACCAGTTATTAACCAGTTATTAACCAGTTATCATTATCCATGTGTATCTGATTATAAAATTCTAACAAGTTTCTAAGTGTTTACTTGCCATTAATAAGGCATGTTGATTGATGTTAATTCAGTTCATGCAATGAGTTTGATGTATTAGTTCTATAATATACCATTCAAAACATTTTCTGAGTATGGAATACTCTATACATTGATACCAGTTCCCTTTTACCTTTCCAGTGTGAGTATTTTAGAGAAATAATGGACCTTCCAGAGGAGGGAGGCACTCCACCTGCACTGCCAGGGCTTGTAACAACCTAGGGTACTCTGTTTTTAAACCACTGCATCTCTAATATCATCTGGTTTGAAACCTGAACAGCAGAGATTATTAGTTCATTAGATAATTCTTATTATACTACATAAACAGAGATAAGACACAGTCTGCGAATGTATTGTTATAAGAAAGATGCTTAAAATGATGCCAGATGCATGTACGTATATTGTGAAGCACATGCCTTAGTAAACGTACTTAGACTTTCCTCAGTGTATACCTATTTCCTCAGTACTGCAGCACAGGAAAGTATAGGTTTTTAATCACATAAAGTAACAGAAATAGTTATTTTCTTATTGCAATGTGTTATAGCTCATGAGGATTGATGGTACTCTATTATAGCTCTTGGAATAATCACAATTTAAATTAAATATATTAACTGCATTGATTCATATTTCACAGAGGAAAAATATTCTAAATTACACATGTAAAAGATATGACATGCTGCCATACTGTGTTGGTATCCCTTCTTATTTTCAATGCAGAACGGGGGTGAAAACTTAAGCAACAAAACGGTTGGGTTGGGGGGGGGGTTCTGAATATACAAACAGGCCTTAAAAGAAATAAAACATTAATTCACTAGCCATGGAAGGAGCAATTAATCTCTGGATTAAAAGATACCAAGTTACATATATGTCAATAAAGCATCAGGTCAGAGATTATTCTGTTTTGACTACTGCTACTAAGTAGACTCTCAAAAGAAGAGGAATGCACATCTATGGAAAACTATCAAAATGCTAATTCTTCCTAAGCCTAAGAAATGTTTTCAATTAGTGTATTTTCACAGATGATACAAGTGGACTGAAAGTGCTTAATGTGAGCAAGCTACTTGAATGCCTTCATTCACTATATTAATCCATAGGAAGGAGTCAGAATAAAGGTATTTTTTATTATAACCTGTGAAAGTGGAAAAGGCAGATTTCTTGTAGATTATTCAAACCTCTTTGAAGGAAAAGACTGTCAAAAATAAGGTTCTGGCTTGTTTGTCTCACTAGGAAAAAGATTTTCAAAAGCAGGTATAGGACAGAAGAGAATACAAATCCAAATCTGGGTCTTTCCTGTGACTGTATTTTTCTGTGTTACCAGTCGGTATAGAAATTTCCATTTCCATCTGCTACATTAGCTCTGAAGTCAAATGAAACCTGTTAACCACCTGGTACTTTAAAAAGCCAGCCTACTATATAGTTGATGGCTTTCAGAGGATTTATTTTTACCTGTACAAGTCAAAGAGTACAAAATAATAATAAATCAATGAATACGCAAATAAAATAAATAAATTCCTGCATTTTCTCCTAATCAAGGAAGACAACTTTGTGTTTAAAAAATATTCACCACTGTATCCAGTTGAATGTAGATTATACACTCTGTCTTAATTGTGCTGTCACTTTAATTGTTTATTACCATTTTATGATTTATTTAAACAACATAAATATACTGACTGTAGTTTCTGGGAAGAATGACTTTTTTCTTTGGTCCTAGCTCTCAGCTGATGGACAAGCACATCATTATTGTTCACTCCAACTTCTTGTTTTGCTTCGTAGTACAACCCCATGGGTTTTTCCCTCTTTTGTTTCAAGCTCCTCAGTTTGTGCATATTAATTTCTAGTTCTGCCTGTAATAACTATAACACATTTTTCTAAGCATGTAATGCATTTTACTTTCTAGTATGTCTAAAAATGTGTATTTCCTGTAATATATATCATTTTTTTGAAATGTTTCATAAACTGTATTTACTTGTATTGTAAGTTGAAGCTTTTCTCCTCAGGTCTCCAATGAAAATGGACCGCTGGTTCATTTGGACTAAGCTGGTTAACAAATGACAAATAAATAATAATAAATAAACAAACTAATAAGTGGAAAAACAGCTTTTATTTTTAATATGTTAAGACAATTGGTGTAGATCTAAGAGCCAATGCCGGTTTACTATCTACTTTCTGAGACAGTCTATTGGTTGAGTGATGATTTTTTCAAAATCAACTGCTTTAAGCCTCTGCATCAAAATGATTGGTGTTTTATTAGAATTTGTGATTGGTTGTAAAGAAATCTTTAGGTATGTTTTTAAAAAAGATGATTGCTTTAAACCAAAGGCTTGAAAAAAAGTAGTGTGTTTCAATTTTTTCTTATTTAAGTTTCAAGTTTTAATGTGTATGTGTTCTGATGAAGTTTTATGATTAAAATAAAATAGAAGTGCTAAAAACAAATTGTTCATTTGGATTACTTATACTATTGTGAAATTAGTTAAGAGCCATAGTCAGAGTCTATGCAGATGGGTAGTGTTCAACTTTATTAGTTTGGTTAACTTTTCACTTTTTCCATCTTTGAGCTGGGCATCATATGAGCTGTATGTGGAAGTCATCATCTAAGATAGGGAATTGTTTTTTCTTTATTAAGTCTTATATTCTACTGTTAGTAACTGTAATATCCAAGGGGTTGGGTGTTTAATGGGCCAGTGCTCATGCCCATTTGATATGATCAACAAATCTGCCCCCTTGGATAGAGCTCCTCAGTCACCTAAATATACTCAAGGAGGGTGTAGAACTGTATCAAGGGTGTGTCTTGGTTCCCTACTTGTTTGTAATTTTCATAACAAAATTTGGACACTATGATTTGACATAAATAGGTTTATATTTTTTTTGTTTGAGACTGTGTTATCTTCTTAGCCTCAAGTAAAGTAACCTTCAGCATGTACTAGAGCACGTTTCTGCTAAAGTTGAAGCAAATGGGATGAAAATCAACATCTGCAGTTCAACAGTCATAACTGTCTCCTATCAAGGAGGAGATTGCTCTCTTCAGGTGAATGTGAAACACCTACCTCTGCTGCAGGAATTTATATATCTCTGAGTCTTTTAAAAATGCTGGTAGAAGGGATTAACGACTGATCAGTAGACAAGTGCAGCAGAAACATGGTCAAATGAAGTAGTGATCCTGAAACCAAAATTGAAAGAAAGGTGGTTATTAAGTTTTAAATATCCATTAAGATTTAAATGATGTACAATTATGTATGTCATTAACTTGCATAATGATGTATATGTTTGGTGATATGCAGTTTTCTAATGAAGATTTACTAGTGACAGTGAAAAGTGATTGGTTTATTGATGTATGTGACTATATCTGGAAAAAAAAGCATCTTATTAATAAAATGCTCTTTATTCTGATGAAACCTTGTTGAATTAAAATATAAATGCATGTGTGTGTGTGTATATATATATATATATATATATATATATATATATTTTTTTTTTTTTTTTTTTTTTTCTTTTTTGTATGTATATACACACACACATATGCATTCATGAGTATACATATTTTTATGCCTAAAGTTTATGGGGCATTTATTTTCAAATGGAATACAGAAGCTTCATGTCTATGATATTTATTTATTTTAGTAAGTTAACACTGAATTCAGATCTAATGAAGGTTAGACCACATTCATAGTATTTCTATCTTATTTAATTGTAATGCAGATACTGCAGGTTTTAAGAGAAGTTGAAAAAAATACTTTTATTGATTACTCTGCTATGTTCTTTCATAAAATGATTTTTTTGACCCAGAAAGGAATGTGCCTCACACAAAGGGGATCAAAATAAGGCCTCACCTTTCCTGCAACAGTGGTGTGCCACTGCAAGTGATGCATTCTGAAGATGATTTTCTCAGAGGCCACACATAACTTTTTCATCTGGACACTGAAGTCAGGCAGTTGTTGTACATGATTGTCCCTAAGTGCCAATGAAGTGGGAGAAATGGAGTGAATGACCTAAGTCAGCCAATCAGATTGCCCCTCTTCTCTGAGGTTATCAGCCAGTAAGCATGAGAAAGAACCTCTGTAAGGATAAACAACCTGTTCTCAGTAACTCTCCTGTATCACCTTAGTAAGGAAAAGAAACAAACTACAGAAGGGTGCTTAAACCACAACTACAGAAAGACATCAGAGGGTGAAGGTGAATGCCAAAAACTACTACTAGTGAAAAAAAATAATGAAAACAAACAACACAATTTCCAGCATAAAAATGTAAAACTGCAGTTCCCTGGTACGTCCCGGAGGGGATAACATAGAGAACCCTTCTTAGGAGGCTGAAAACGGTAGTAGCAATGAAAATAGAAGTCAGTCAGAGAAATAAAAATAGGATGTATATAACAACAAGTTAAAAGCAGAATATTTTTGATGTAGCAAAGTGAAGAGGATATCCTTTTACTTCTAGTAACCAGTACCAAATAGTTAGCAGTAAAGCTAAAACTGATTATTTAGTCCAGATATGAGTACAAAGCAGTAAATACTGCAGGGATGGGGTAAAGCAGAGTTATGTTAGCTAGGCATGCTAAATTATGCCTATTAATTTCTCCATCTTTTAACAGTTGTATTGCGGTGACTTGGTGTTGTATTGCTATCTCTTATTGCTTTACAATGCACTTTTTTTCTATTAGCATTGTAAAAAATACAGATTAAAGCACTAACTTGGTCTAGCTGAGGATCTGCTATCACGTGGCAGTGCTGTCTGGAGGTTAGGTGACTGTCAACATCAAGCCACAGCTGGGTGAGCAGCTCAAATAACAAAGATGGATGTGGACAGATGTTCCTAGTCTTAAGCCCTTTGTTGCAACACCTTCTTTGTCACCTTTACTTATTTGCAGTTGAGAGGTGAATTGCAGGCTATAGAATGAGATTTGAGACTGCTACATCATGATGGCACTGAGGTACTGTGCCCTCTTGAATGTAAGTGATTTTGAGACATGGAAGCAGCAGGACAGAATTCCCTTTGGCATAAAAGGATATGTAACTTATCTGGGTTGATAATTCCTCTGCAAAGGGCTGCTTCCCTTGTACAGGGTGGAAGGCTGGAGTTGTGCATGGTGGCAGGAACCATTGACAGCAGTGGTTAATTATATAAACACTAAGACTAGAATTCATCTGACATCTAGTTATTCACTTTAAATGTTACATGTGTTTTTCATGGAGTGTGTTTTTATGTGCTTAGGAGAGATTTAGAGTGAAGCACTATTCCTTTGGTCACCGGAAAGCTAAGAGTAGCGACTCCAAAGAGCTAGCAGGGAGCTGTCAGGGCATCCTATGGCATATTCATAACTGCAGTGCCTTGTCATCTTTGTATCTGAGTATATGTATAAATGCAAGTCTGTGCATGAGACTAGTTTGAGTAGTAGTGATGTCTTATTTAATATTGGCTCTGAAAACATTACCCTAAATATAATCCGGATAACGATATTCTTTTCATTGCTTTTGGTGGGAAAGCACAAGTTCCTTGGTGCATGTTATCATTATATGAAGTTGCTTATGTCATGTGGCATGCGAAGGGAAGATATTAGCCTTGTTTATTTACTTATTTCTTCATATATTTAAATGTTTTAACCATGGTAGAGCACAAATCCACGTGGACCATCTTCAAGTCAGTCCAGAAAAAAATCTTTACAATTAACTGAAAATGGATGTATAAATGATATGAGAAGTATTTGTATTTGTTTTATTTTTATTTTATTTTATTTTACATTTGTTTAACGGGAAAGTCCAACTGGAACAAGGTCTATTTACAGCTGAGGCCCGGGGAGAAAAGCTCCATAACATAACAGTACAAATACAACAAATGACAAAAAAATTTCTGTACAGAGGCATATATACAATCAGAGCTCCATGTCTTTATATGACAACACATAATCCACGAATGACAGAAAATTTCTATACAGTGACATATATACAATCAAGGAGATTTTTTGTACCTAAGTTTGATTTGAGCAAGCTTGGTATATAGAGAGCATAACTTTGAATTCCCTATTGGTAGTACAAAGCATAAACATGAAGAAATGGAATCTGGAAAATAATGCTATTTGGGAGATATGTCATAGCGTAGGAAATAGTTTGTAGGATAGTAGTTCCTGATAGGGAGTATTTGAGTAGTACAGAAGGGAACAGAAGGGAATTGTATTTACAACTGTAGGTATCAAGTTTCTCATACAAATGCATGTAGTGAATAAATGAAGCAAAAAAAATATATACACAATATTTACAGTAAGGAGAAAACCAACATGGAGGCAATTGAAAGGAGAAAGGGGAGGAGATTATAAGATAGATTAGAGAGGCTTACTGTGTAGTCCCCAGTTAGAAGTTAAAATGACTATGAAAAGAGGCTTACTAGGTGAAGATAATAGTTGAAATTATTGCACCGAAAAAAGATGCTCATACCTCACATAAATTGCCTACAGCATTATTCTCTCATTAGCATACCTCTGAATCAGTACAGCATTATTTTCATATTAGCATACCTCTGAATCAGTACAGCATTATTCTCTCATTAGCATACCTCTGAATCAGTACATCATTATTCTCTCATTAGCATACCTCTGAATCAGTACAGCATTATTCTCTCATTAGCATACCTCTGAATCAGTACAGCATTATTCTCTCATTAGCATACCTCTGAATCAGTACAGCATTATTCTCTCAGACTTTTCTAATACTGGCATTGTCAGACCTGATGGCAGTATTCCCTGGCAGGCCATAAATTGCCTTGGTGAAAGCATACCTCTACACACACACAAACACACACACACACACACACACACACACACACACACACACACACACACACACACACACACACACACACACACACACACACACCTACCCTAATTCAAGCCCTCCTCAAAGTGAATTACATTAATTGAAGCACTCACCCATTCACCCATAAACATGCTCCAATATGCAAAGACACATCCAGGCTTTCAATCTACCTAATCCCAGCCAGATACACACTCATACAATCATACATCTCCATTTATGCCCTTACTGGCATGTACACATATATCCACAGACAAAACAAAAAACAAACACCTCCCTACCCTAACTTCTATGCTGAATTTAACCTTCAACAGAAATGCTTCCTCAGGAGTAACTGCCATCTTTTGACGGTGTTCACTATTTACACAAATAGTAGAAACCTACATAGCCAAATTACTCATCAGTATAAATCACAGACACTGGCATTTTCAAATGAGATTACATGACTTATTAGCATTAGCAAATCTCCCAGATTTTTGCATAAGCATATAGGTCTGTCAGTGGGGCCATTTTTGGTGTTGAAGATCTCAATAGAAGGAACCCTTGGTGGTAGGGTAGGATAAGAACTAGAAAGGCTTACTGCATGTGGGAAAAAGGTCATGTTAAAGCTTCCCAATCATGGTAAGCCTTTCTGAATCCCAGAGTTAAGTTTCATCATTATTATGAAAACAGTTATGTTTAGCAGTCTTTGTTAAATGCATGTTTAGCTTTGAATCTTTTAATTTGCAAGGCAGAGATTACAATACTTCTATTCCAAAAATAGAAAAGGCATGATCAATACAGTGCAGTTTATTAAGAGAGGGAATAAGGAATTGTATTGAAAGAAGGAGTAATCTCACTTGGTATTTGGAAGATCTAAATTTATACTGACTTGCACAAATGCAGAAGGACTCTTGGTAGAGCCATTTGAAATCATAAATCCAGGAAGTAGTTGTGCTTACAGTTCTAACAAATACTCACTGACATAGGTCAGATATACTACAGTTGTGTTTGCTGTCATGTATGCTTCAAGATAAAATATTCTGATACCTTGTACGTAACATGGTTTGGGGTTTATTAATGCAAATATGAACAAACAATATTTGACGCCTAGAGGTACAGTAGGAGGTCACTGCAGAAACGCCTGGGGGCTCACTTGGCTGTAATGAATTATATGAATAGGGTTAAGGCTGCTACAAAGGATATCCCAGTTTGCAGATGCAACCTTAGCTTTTTGCTTGATACCAAAGTCTATGACATTGTATTTTTTCTTGTACAAATTGCCAATCAGATTAATTTCCAAAAATCCATTTGAGTGGAAATTAGGATTTTTTTCTAACTCCCTACCATCAGTGGAGGGAGACAATTTGGATCCATAAATAGCAATGTCATTGTCATATAATATAGGGAATTTACCTTCACAAAGAGACCAGCCACCAGTTGAGTCCCCCAAGTTGCTGTGCTAGGAGCTCTCCTGTTTGGCATCTACTTTTCTGAAGTAAAAGCCAATACAAAAAGGGTCTGGCTGATTAAGTTTGCAGATGACTACAAACTAGGCACAGTCACTGAATCTCCAGATGACTTAAACAACCTGCAGAAAGGTTTGTTTTAAAGAAATGACTGGTGTCAAAATCATGGTCTGAAACCGAACACCAAAAATGCATTATTGTATCCTTTGAGAAGTCATCTACCCAAGGGAACTCCCACATAGGTTCATAGGTTCATAGGTAGGTACTAGGTTATCAGCCCTGGGGCCTATGTAAGCCTAGCCAAAAAGGTTCCCTGGCTTTCGCCACCCAAGAAAATTATTTTCCTGTGCCCCTGTCAAGCAATGCCGCAGAAGTGATCTCCTGGGTGAATTTTCTATTTCCCATCCAGACATCAAGATTTTTCTTAAAGAGGGCCAATAAGGAGCTTTGCTTGACATGAATGAATAGTTTGTTCCAGAGTATGGGAAGACTCTGGGACAGGAATCTATCCTTCCAGCATGTTCTGTTTATTGTGGTGACAAGGTTTAAGTCCCTGGAGAGTGTGGTTCAGAGAGACTGGGATTTCTTTAAGTGTAGCATGTCCAGCAGCTCTGGGTTTGACATAGCTTTGTATGTTAGGCAGAGATCACCTCTGAGTAGGCGATATGTGATGGAGTAGAGCTGGAGTTTTTTGAGACGGTCTGCATATGGCATCTGTTTGAGGCCGGTAATCCTCTTATGAGGTATTTCTGTGGCCTTTCCAATTGTTGTAGGTGTCTTGTGAGATACATGCCTAATGGGGCATTGTACTCTATAATGGGTCTGATGAGGGATGAGTAGAGAGGAACAATGACCTCCTTTTTTCTAGAGGAGAACCCTATTGTGATGAGGTGTGCCACATAGAAGGATTTCCTGACTACTGTGGCAATGTGGTTATCAAAGGAGAGACTACTGTCCACCTGTGTCCCGAGGTCTCTTATCACACTTTTAGTGTTTAGTGAGCTACCACCTATGAGGTAGTTCATGGGTACTAAGTTTTTCCCAAAGGGGATGACAATGCAATTATTGGCATTGACTTTGAGGCCATGACTTTGACACCAAGCATCTGTCTCTGTGAGGCCCTTTTCTAGAATGTCTACATCATTAGGTGATTCTATTATGGCTCCCAGTTTGCAGTCATCTGCAAACTTTGTTAGCCAAAGACCTTCTGTGTTGGCCTGCACTTTAGAGAAGTAGATACCAAACAGGAGAGGGCCCAGGACCGAACCCTGTGGTATTCCACTCATCACTTGTCTGAAGTCGGACTTGGAGTCAGCTATTTTTACTGTGTGGGTTCTGTCAGTGAGCCAGTTGGCCACCCATCTTGTGACATAGGGATTTATGCCCAGTTTAGTGAGTTTATCCACACTGATAATACTCCCCTAAGAGTTGACCTAGTTGTTCAAGATTTAGGAACTTATGTGGACAGTGACCTAATCTTTGACCAACATATATCTATTGTATTAAGAAAATCCTTCTTTATTGCACAGCTCATAAGCAAAGGGGATGTGTCTAAATCTAGGGATGTCATTGTCCCTTTTTAGTCAGCCCTCATTAGACCAGTCATTCAATAAATGCTCCCTTTGGCATGTATCTGTTCAGACTAATGCAACAATTGGATTGTCCACATAGATAACTTACTAAAAGGATACAAGGCCTATACAATATGGCCTACATGAACCATCTTAAAGCCCTTTCAATATACTTGGTATCCTACAAACTGCTAAGAGATTACTTGTGTCTGGCATACATGGCGTTCTCCATCCCACTACTGATGGAAGTACTACACTTCAGCAAGTCAAACATCATCAGAAACACTTGGAAGAGGGATCTAAACCTCTTCTGCAACATCAACAGAATGGTTTGGAGGGACAGGTATATTTCACAGAGGACACCACTGCTGTGGAACAGATTTCCCATTCACATAAAGCAAAGTTCACCCCTGTCCACTTTCAAATGCATCTTAGATCTATGGACTGGAACCAAAACATTTACCCCAAGACTGCCCCTGTCCTTCTAATGGACAGAGACAGTACCTAAATACTTTATCCCATGCATTTGTTGCTCAAATTATCTATAGTATTATCTGTTATTCTTATTGGGGTAATACAAACTTATTGACTGTGGGGTGGGTAAGGCCAATCTAAAGCCAAATGGGATAGGTTATTTTGAGCAAAAAAAAAGTAAAACTGGCTAGACTTAATGGCTCACAAGGACAGCTATCCTAGTACTTACCTATGAATCTATAAAATAATATCACTATGAAGAAGATCTGGTGGCCTGTTTACAAATATAGCCAAAGGCAGTAGGGATAAGACAGAGCCTTAGGATTATCCATTATATAGTTTGTCAGCAGAAGAGCTTTTTGAGATTATTTTGACTTTGAAGTTTCTGAGTGAATGGATGCCTTTAAACCATCCAAGGACCTTGGAAGTAATTATGATAATTGTGATAAGAATTACCACAAAATGTAAATGAGGTCAGTGAAAAGAAAACCAGCGCATAATGATGTCAAGATGTAGCCGAGTCTAAAAGGAAGATAAAAGGAAAGGAGGAGGTTGACATCAGTTAAAAATAATAAAATTCAGATTCAAAAACACACCTAAACTACTTTTTTTGCTGCAAAAATAAGAAAATGCTTGAGATCAGTCTCGTTGCTGGGGGAGATGATGTTATATGAAATGATTCTGAGCAGAAAGTGTTGAATTAATGTGAGACAAAAAGAGAACATTAGTGTGGGGATTAAGAAAGTGAAGTTAGATATAGAACCAGGGAAAGTAAATAGTAGGCGGAAGCAGCAAGTCTATTACAGAGAAAGTCAGTACTGAATAAAGTTTGAAATTTGAAATAGGATTAGCAGTTGCAGGATGGAGTTTTGGGGAGAGTCAGGATGCAAAGGACACCAGTAAAATAGGAAGAGGCTGATAGGTTATTGTGAGGACAGAGCAGTTGCACAAAATTCAGTGCTGATTCTAATTTCTTGATGTTGTTTAGTATAGCATAGGCAGCACTCAATGATGGGGAAAAGAACAGTAACACTCATAGGTTCATAGGTTCATAGGTTCATACTAGGCTATCTGCCCTAGGGCATTTATAAGCCTAGCCAGAGTGTGTTTGGCTTTCGCCACCCATTTTAAATTAATTTTGCTATGCCTTTTTTTGAGGTTAGTATACTGTGCCTCTGTCTAACAGTGACACAGAAGTGATAGCCGGGGTAAACCTACGATCTCCCATCCACTCATCAAGATTCCTCTTGAAGAGAGTCAATGTGGGACTCTGCCTAACCTGGACTGGGATTTTATTCCAGAGTGAAGATAGCCTCTGGGTTATGAATCTGTCCCTCCAGCATGTCCTATTTATTTCAGTGCTGAGGTTCAGGTCTCTCGAGCGCGTAGCTCGATGGGATTTGGATTTTCTGAGGTGCAGCATGTCCATTAATTCTGGGTCAGACATGGCTTTATACGTCAGGCACAGATCGCCTCTGAGCAGGCGGTATGCCACTGAGTAGAGCTGGAGTTTCTTTAACCGGGCAGCATATGGCATCTGTTTGAGCCCTTTGATCCTCTTGGTGAGGTACTTTTGTGGTCTTTCCAGTTGCTGCAGGTGTCTGGTAAGGTACATCCCAAAAGGGGCATTGTACTCAATTATGGGCCTGATGAGGGATGAGTAAAGAGGCACGATGACCTCCCCTGATCTAGATGTGAATCCCTTCATGATTAGGTGGGCTATATAAAATGTTTTTCTAACCACTTTGGCCACGTGGTTGTCAAATGAGAGATTGCTATCAACTTGGGTCCCCAGGTCCCTAATGACTTCTTCTGTACTTAATGTATTACCACCTATGTGGTAATTTGTGGGCACTTTGTTTTTGCCAAAGGGGATAACTATACACTTTTTGGCGTTTAGCTTGAGGCCATGGCTCTGGCACCAGTTGCCTGTTTCTATGAGGCCCTTTTTGAGGATGCTTGTGTCGGCTGGAGAGTTGATTATGGCGCCCAGTTTGCAGTCATCTGCGAACTTGGTCAGCCACAGTCCTTCCATGTTGGCCTGTACCGCCGAGAAATATATACCGAACAAGAGAGGTCCCAGGACTGAGCCTTGTGGGACGCCACTTGTAACTGGTTTGGAGTCTGACATGGCTCCAGCAATTCTAACCATGTGGGTTCTGTCCTTGAGCCAGTTTGCAACCCATCTAGTAACATAGGGGTTTATATTTAAGCTGGTGAGCTTATCTATAATGCCCGAGTGGGGTATTGTATCGAAGGCTTTTGCGAGGACCAGGTAGGCTGTGTGGACCACCTTCCCCTCGTCAATGGCCTTGGTGACTGTTTCAAAGAAATCGACCAGGTTTAAGAGGCAGGATCTGCCCTTAACAAAGCCAAACTGGGTAGGATCCAGTGTCTGTAGGTCCCCAATATCTTTATTTATGAGGTCCATGATGATCCTTTCCATAGCTTTGCAGACCAAGCTAGTCAGGCTTATGGGGCGATAGTTTCCAGGATCCGTTGAGGCACCACCTTTGTGGAGAGGGACCACTGTTGCTGTACGCCACTCTTTGGGTACATATCTTGTAGTAAGGCTAAGACTGAACAGTAGTTTTATGTTTGGGTTTAGCTCTTCTTGGAGTTCATGTAGGACGCAGCCCGGGACACCATCTGGTCCCATTGATGCTGTGTTTTTTGCTTTGGAGAGGGCGGCTCTTACCTGAGCATCTGAGATGTCATGGGGGCAGCACTCTGTTGGGATAGACATTTGCCCTTTTGGTGGGGAGAGGGGGGAGAAGATTGCACTGAACCTGTCAGCTAGGATGTTGGCAATGTCTGTGGGCTCGGTGTATTTTTTGTCATCTAGTTGAAGTACAGGCTGAGAGCCCCATGAGTGTCTGGAGATGGTCATTGAGGGTTACGGTAACTTAGAAGGATTTCTGTAGTATTTCTGAGGATGTAATAGCAATCTCTAGAATTGCAAGATTGTCATTTTGGAAATGGAGAACTTCATGTCCTAAATGCAAGGTTATCCTGAAATGCTCCAAGTTATTCTAAAGTTTAGTGTCCTCTACATTTGTATACAGTATATATAGTTAGCAATCATCTGTATAGCATAGGAGGAAAAAGCCCTGACTGTAACCCAAATAACCCAGGTTGAATTATTGACCCGGGTCTGGAAGAGTTAGAGAAGGATGGCAGACATACCAAAAACTGTCCAGAGTTTTCAGAATATCCAGATTTTTGCCTCATATTTTTGGTCTGTCTTCATACGAGTTTTGACTTTCTGGCAAATCACTGAGGATTAAAGTCACTAAGTAAAGACATTCACTTTAGTTTCAGACTTCAGAAAAAGAATGGTAACACACATCCTTTTATTCTAGAAAGCTTCTAAGTTGCTAAGAACAATATTTAGTCTGTCCCTATTTTTGAGCCTTTGTTCCACCTTTATTTTAGGCATTGTCCAGACTTCTTGAGCAAAGAGTTTGAAAGGTATGATGGCAGGAGGGATGTTCATTTGTTGGATCTCCCATTCCAGTGTGAAGGAGGTGTCTTTGCTAACTGCAGTGCCAGTGACTACAGCAGAAAGAGAAAGAGATGTATTGCACTAGATGGCCAATGATGTGTGCTTGACTGCCTAACCCAATTCAATCATAAACTGGATGGGGAATTGGTAATTTCCCCTGGTCTGATACCTGCATTTCTAGTAGACAGAGGCAGCTTGTAAATGTTTTACATGCTTGACCACCCATGCACACACCTACACACACATATATATATATATATGTATATATATATATATATAGATATATATATATATATATATATATATATATATATATATATATATATATATATATATATATATATATATATATATATATATATATATATATATATATATATATATATATATATATATATATACCCCTAAGGTTCCCTGGTGGTGCTAGGCTAAGGATCTTGTAAAAACCTGTATCAATGCAGCAGACTAGATGTAATATGAGTGGGAATCCACATACTGGGGAAGGCACAGTAGGCCTTGCATCCGTAAGCATGGAGGCCATCTACCTGAGAAGGGGTTAGGGCAAAAAATTAAAAACCCACTATGGCTGCTTTGATGAGCAGCTGTCATGTTGGCAGTGGGGACAGTTGTGCTGATCCTAGATGGTTAACAGACATGGGGACAGAAAAAAAATACTAAAAAAGTTGACTATACGTAGCTTAGCCTACTATATTAAGTGATTCAAAATGTATTACTGGCATAGTTACAAATTCCAAAATTTGCTCTTTAGGGCATGCAACTGCAATTCATTTTTCTTTTTTTTAATTTTAGACATGCAGTTTTTATCTCACACTTGCAATAGGTAGCCAATGTGAAATATCAGAGATATTTCTAATGAAAAGAAAAAAAGGAGTGCAGATTTTTAGGAAAATATGGAAAGTTAAGGGAAAATGAGGTTAATGCAGCAAATTAAGCTGAAGATGTGGGAGACCAGTATATATTTATTAAGATGGGATATGCTGTCATACAGATAGACTCTGTGCTTCAGCAAGGAAGATTTGAGTGGCTATTGTCTTTAGGAAGGAGGTTGCTAGTACCTGTTCAGGAAATCAGATGATATGATGTTTTATCCTTAGGGTTTCCTGATGGATAAGACTTAGAAATTAATAGATGGATAAATCCTCTGTGAAAGTGTTGTTTATCAAGGGTTGACACAAAATACTGAAGTATGAGAGCTAAGAAAAGCAGGGAATAAGACAATGCTGGGCATTTACTCTTTATACTGAGCATGGAAGTGTTAGTATGGAGGATTTACCATTATCCATTGACATAACAGCAGCAGGCAGCAGGCAGCCTTCCTTTTGGTGTAACCAGATGACTGCAACCTTTAGAGAAGTACCTGTAGAATACAGAAAAGGAAGGGCATGACCAGCCACTTGAATTTTTTTATTTATTTGTTAGTCAGGTTAGCCCAGTGGAATCAAGTACCCTTACTTAAGGATGGCCATAGAGCACCATCTGATTATTTGGCTTGTTTGGAGTCACGAAGCAGGCAAATACAGGCTTAGGAATTCAACTTCAGAAAACAGCTTATTAACAGCTCAGAACTTTTATATTCGGCAGCAGCTGCCAGCCAGTTAGAATAGTTTTGAAGAAGCTTAGAAGAGTTTAGAAGAGACTTGAAGTTTGAATATTTCATGAAGAAGACAGTGATACTTAGTCTCAGCCATGTGTATTTTGAAGGAATTTTTTTTTTTTTTGCTACAAGTGCAGCCTGGGGAAAAATATCTGGGAATTCTAATTTGGAAGCCAGTTGATTAAGGGGGTGGTGGTGGTAGGAACTCTAGAAAGATGAGGCAAACAATTAAATTGTAATTCTGATAAAAACGTTGTTAGGTTTTCTGGGAAGAGTCATGCTGGAAGTAGTATTACTTTGGTTTATTTTCACTAAAAGAATATAACAGACTATAAGGACCTAGGCAATTCTATTCCTAGCAATTTTAAGTTCAAGGCCAATGCATTTGTAACAAAAAAGAAGGCACCAGTTCTAGTGGGACTTATTTACAAAAATATATCATCTCATTCTCATACAGCCCTTGTCAAAATACACATTTCATACATTAGGCCTATTATGGAATATAAACCTTATTTTGTGTTTATATTAAAAAGCGATCTGGATATTAGAATGTGTTCAGTGTAAATCCCCCCCTCCAAAAAAAAGAATGCAATGAATCATCTTATGAAAGTAGGTGGAAATATTTGAGACAATACTCTGTGAGCTATAGATGAATTCATGGAGTACTGTGTTTAGCTTTTAAGATTTTCCATTATGAAGAATTAAAAATAATTTATAATGATTGTCTGTAGTCCACAATTAATTCAAGGGGAGGACAAGTAACTTTTAAATTTGAAAAATGTGAAATTAAGATAAAAACTGGGTTTATTACTCAAGCTTTGGTGACACTGCAGACCAGCTTGCTTCTGAAAATTAGACTGAGAAACTCCATGGAGTAATTCAAGGATTCTGTTAGAGGTATGGATGGGATCATTATTTTATTTAACCAATCTGATTGGTCCTTGACCTATATGCAGTTAGTTTAAACTATAAAATTATGAAAATATGAAACTATTTGCTTATTAGCTTTCCTAACAGGCTTGCCACTGAGCAGTCAGGTTTCACTTCCATAAGAACTGATTGATTTTATATTCTTTTAGTCTATGGAATTCTAAAATGCTTGCCCCAGTACAACAATTCAAAAGCTTTCATTTTTTACCACACAGCTTTAAGTACCCTATATCTCTTGCAGCCATGCTGTAGGAAAACCATAGCTTTGACTATATAGATCTTTGTTGACAATCTGATATCTCATCATAAACTTCACCATCATCATCAGTCCCCTTTTACCCTTTGTCTATATGGGGTCAGGGTGTTGTGTCAGCTTTCACCATCTCTCTTGTTTAAGTGCCACTTTCCTACCATTTCCAATTTTCATGTCTGACTGTTGCAGGTCTTCTATCATGCAATCCATCCATCTATCCATCTCTTTCTTGGATACTATCCTTTCATTTTGCCTTCTTCTTGTCTCTCTCAATTTTTTTTCACCAAATTATCTTTCTTTTCTGCTTTTCTGTCTGAATCATTATAATGTGATCTCTTTGACCATTTCTGCAATTGGAGCTACTTTGGCATCTGCTCTGATGTCTTCATTCATTCTTCATTCCTCAGGGCACATCATACCATGCATCTCAAGTATTTTATCTTCATCAACTTTAGCTTTCTAATCTGTTTTGCCTTCACTGCCTGGGTTTCTGTACCTTACAGTAGTACTGATGGCACCACATTCTTGTACACCTTACTTTTCAGCTTCTTTGGCATATTTCTGTCCCATACTAAATCTGACACTCTGTTCCAGTAGGCTGCAGTCCCGCTGATTCTGGCTTTGACCTCCTTGTTCAGGCTTCCCTGTTCTTCAACCTTCCCTCCTAGATACTATCCCTTCTATGTCAATTTTCACCTTCTACAGATTTGCCCAATTTGCTGACTATCTCATCAGTTTCATTTCTAGTGCCTTCAATTTTGCATTCCATCCCACTATCATTTGGTTAACTTCCTATCCACAGTCTGCTTGTAATGCCACATTATCCATCTATAGCAGGTTTCTTAATCTGCCCCCTCCAACCTGTTTGTTGATACAGTCAATCACCAGTGTGAACAGTAGTGGACTCAGAGCTGGACCCTGATGCACAGCCACTCCCATTCCCACTGTGAACCCATCTGTGAGGCTGAACACTGTTTATACTTGTATAAATGGGTCTTTCTACACATCCTGAACTAATACAACTTATGTTTCTGCAACTTTGATCCATCACAGGACTGCAAGTTTTCTTGGGACCTTGTCATATGTATTCTCCAAATCTTGAAATGCCTAGTTGGACACTTTCCTCATCTGTAGCTTCTCAAAAATCTGTCTCATTGCAAACATCAGATCAGTTGTGCTCCACCCTAATTAAAACCTGAACTGTGTATATCTTCCCTTTAAAAGACATAGCTTTCCTTCCACAAACCAGAATATGCAGACATCTTTGAGTCCAGGAAAATAAAATCTGTCACCGCCTCCACTTCTTTTCCATTTGTTTGCAAAGAATTGATAAGACTAGCTGACATAACCTTATTTTTTCACATTCTTTATTATATGAAATCATCATGACTAGAAGAAACATAACATCAGTGACATTTCAAACAGCCTAAAACCAGCAACTAAACACATATTTGTCCGCATATATCAGAAATGCATGCATCATGATTAGTACAAGTAATACATAAAAAATGTTCTCTGATAACAAATTTTACAATCTTTTGCATAAATGCCTATGAGAAAGGAAATTCAGCATGGGGATCATGTCAGTCGCTTTGCTAGACAGGGGTCCAGGGAAGTAAATAGTGTGGGATGAAATAGCCAGGGAATTGTTGGCTAGGCTTGTATAGGCCCTAGGGCTGATAGCCTAGTACCAACCTATGAACCTATGAACCTATGAACATAATATAATTTTCTGCTTTTTTGTTGCTAAGCAGCAAGCCAGCATTTGCACTTACTACTGTCACATCCACAATTAAGATCTTCAGCTCTTTTTTCATTTTCAGCCAAAAGAGTGGTTATTAGCTGTGCATCAGAATTTAATATTTCTCCTGACAATTTTTATTCCAGTATTTGATCCTTCTAAAACAGCATTCTGCATGATACATTCAGCATAAAAAATAAATAAGTTAGATGACAATATATAGCTTTGCAATAGGCTTTTTCCAGTTATCTCATTTTTGGTTCTAACTGTCGCTTTTTGTTTTGAACACAGATTCCTCGGAGGCATATTGAGTGACTTGTTATCCCCATGTCTCTCACGACTTGCAATGATGTGTTATTGTCCACACAAGCAAAGGCTTTGGAGTAGTCAAAGTAAAAGGAAATATGTATCCGGAACTTCCTTGCTTTCTGTTTTATCCAGCAAAAATGGCAGTTTCAACTGTAGTGTTTCTGCCTCATATAAAGCCAGCCTGTACATCTGACATTTCTCAGTCCATGTATTTCTGGATTGTAGATTGTTGTATCCTAAGTATTACCTTGACAGAATGTGAGGCACGTACAATTGTTTTATAATTTGAGCAACCTTTAGTCTTGCCTTTTTTGGGGATTAGAATACACATTGATCCTTTTTAGCTCAGTGGTCACTGATGTGTTTTTCAAATTTTCTGGGAAATTCCAAACAACACTGTAATAGTATCACATTGTAGGGTTTTGAACATTTCAGCTGGAATTCCATCACTTCCTATGGACCCGTTAATTAACAAGACTTTCTAGGTGTTGCTTATCTTCACTGTCCAGGATGTCTACATCTGGATCACAGAACATGTGGCTACATGTATCAGTGATATTAGGGGCCTTTGTATATAGTTTTCTTTAAATTACTGTCACTTCTTAATACCATCTGCTTCTGTTAGATACTTCCAATCTTTGTATTTTATCATGTCCATTTTTGCCTGGAAATTTACTTTAATATCATCATCAGTTTCATTGAAAAGTTATGTTGTCTTTCCAATTTGATACCTGCTTCCATTTATTTTTACTTTTTATTTAAATATGCATCCTTGTTGATTCTTCTATTTTCCTGAAATATTCCTTTCAGTTTGACTTATTATTGCTATCAACACTATCTTCGCTCTCTTTCTTTCCTTAAACACATCTGTAACTTCCACAGACAACCAGTTTTGCCTTCCTAATTTTCTTTTTATTTGGAATATTTATTTGTATTTCAAGATCTCTTTTATTAACTCAATATCCATATTTGGAAGATTTATATGGTACTATGCAACCACTGTATGCAAGTCATGACATGAATATCAATTGTTTAACAGACAATTTAATGTTCTAATTACAATGTTCATCTGTGTTAATCATTGTATATCCATATCCTCTAAATTTACAATAGTAAGTCTTAAGTAGCTGCATCTGAAATGACAGTCCTCTGACAAGCTATTAAAGTCCTTGGTAATATGACCAAACAAATTCTCATTATAACTCATAATAGCAGAACTGAAACAATAAAAAATAACTATGTACAGATATATATAAGCAGGAGATCATCAGAGCCCACTAATACGTTTAATTATGCTGTGCTAACTCCCACTTAGTCCACTTCTTCATAATAATTTCCCTAGGGTTTCCTGTAGATCCCTTAAGTTCTAATTCTCTTACAAGTTCCATCTCATGTTTTACCTGTTCTATTTTGGTGGCTCTAACTTTTTCCATTTCTGGCAATTATTTATTTATTTTTTTTGTAATCAGCAATAATAGTGCCAACAACGTTTTGAGATATGATGAGCACTCTACTCTTGCCCAGTTCAACATCATCACCTCCTTGGTAAATTCCACAGGTTTCCTTAATGCCTGATGTTGATGATTAAATACATTCCCAGAAAATGTGGGCACAATCAACTCTTTCAAGAGATTTGCATCTCTAACAATTGGTCTCAACCTGTGGGAACATATGGTATAGTTGTAAAAGTGTATAACGTATTTGTGTTGGCATTTCCATACTAAAATGTGAAACTTTCTTGATTTAATTATGTACCTGAGAGTAACACAGACCTTGGACCACCTTTCCTTTGCAATTTGACTATTTAAGATCATTTCCCAGTCACATTTTACAGACCTCATAGGACCTGCCCAGGTTCCAAAATTGCCCTGTAATATCCTTATTATTAGTTTTGTTGTAACTTTGTGCTCAGTTCTCCCATCCATAAAATAAGATACTATAACTGGGAATTGCTTCAAGTCCCCTTTTTCCCTAAGCATACCTTATAACTGTAGCACCAGTCCCTGATATAAACATCTCTCTCTGTCTTTAAGTGCATTGTGATTCCTGCCAAGCTATCACTTGGCTACCATTAAATAGTTTTTACCACTACTTTGGCATTTGAATCTTTTACTGACAGATACTTGCTACATTTGGGGGTTTATTCATTTTTTCCCCCTTTCATCATATTTTCTCCTATTGAGCATGGGGGGCATAGCCCTTCACCTGTGTAGGTGTTAAGTTTTATGGTTTGTTTACAGTCGCTAGGGTGGATTACCATCAGTTTGCCCAAGGAAACTTTTTGCTTAATATGTAGTTCAGTGAATAGTGTTTTCCCTGAATAAGTGTTCGACAAATGAACGTTTGCTCATTTCAGTTACGACAAAGTGATATAGACTCATAGTTTGTCTGCATGATTGTCCTAATTTCTGTAATTTATATTTAACATTATGATAAGAAGCTAACCATCAAAACCATAGTTAGTCTGTATTTTTGCTGACTCTATAGAGATCTTGTATCTCTGATTTAATATTGGAGTCTGGTATTATGATCTGGTGATATACATCTGTAAAGCCATATCATATGTTATGACCTGTGAGTTATATTGGCAGAATTGGTTTAGTTTATTAGTCTATGTTGAGTTTCATTTTGTACTCCAAGACCAAAATTGCCCATTATTCCAGTTTTGCTTTCACTGCCATCTTAAATATTTCTCACAATAAATGTGATATCTATTTGATGCTATTTCCAACCTCCCAACCTTCTTCTCTTTCATCTGTAAGTGGAGCATAAACATGCATCACCATGATTTTGAATGGATTTCCTTGTAGTCTGATTGAGATCCTTCTGTTATTTCTTGGTGTAGTCAAGCAGTGATTTTGACACCCTTTTATTAATTATGAGGGATAATTCCTTTCTTCAGCAAGATTCTTGTCCACAGTAAATCAACATCTGATGATTACCTGAAGTAGAATGCCCATTCTTTTCCAGTTTGCTTTCCTAATTCTTAATATAGCAGTGTTTGTTCTTGTCATTTCATGCTTAACCACATCAAGTTTACATTGCTTCATATATATATATATATATATATATATATATATATATATATATATATATATGTGTGTGTGTGTGTGTGTGTGTGTATATATACATATATATATATATATATATATATATATATATATATATATATATATATATATATATATATATGTATTAGGTTCCATATTCTAGTTGTTTAAACTTCTTTGGAGCATCTGATTCTCCTTTCATATTAGAGTACCTCAGCAGATGGATAGCCTTTCAGCTTTAGTCCATACATGTCATGATATCTAGCACTACTTTTAATTGTCCTCAGGTCTTTCTTAATTGTATGTAGGACACCTTCATACCTGTGCATGTGTTATTCTGGTGTCACATTGTCATGTTTCCAGTTACTTTTGTTCATAGTGTTTTGTTACCTAAAAATAATAGAGTGGATTGCCATTACCTTTTCCAGTGGACCAGATTAAGTATGACCTTTTTGCTATGACCTGCCCATCTTGAGTGGCCCTACACAGTATAATTCATAGCTTCCCTGTGATACACAACTTTCTTCATCACTTTCATGACTGAAAAGGTTCGTGTGATCAATCAGCCTAAACTGGTGACTGATGTGAAATAAGCAACTAAATAAATTAATGAAGTGGGTAAAATGACAAGGTTGATATATCATGATTTGGTAAATTCACAGGACATTAACAAAATGAAGAAAGTAAAGGATGAATGGAAACAAAAGGAGAAAGTACTGAATGGAGGAGATGTAGGTGCAGGCCCTTAACTGTATTGATCCAAAAGAAATATGGACTCTGTTCATAACCTGTCCATGAGACTTTTCATAGCTACTATTTTTTCACTGCATAGATTATGGAAAGAAGAAAGGAATTGTAGATACAATGAGCACCTGATATCCCATTCAATCTGGACAAAGGCATTGCAAGCTAAAGTAGTTGAGAAGTAAAGGATAATATGAAAAGCAAATACAGTCAATACTTAAAATTTATATTAATTTGGGACAGAAGGACAGCATGGCCTTGAAAATGGTGTCTATATTTGAATGAAAGTTCAAAATGTCGATCGTTAGAAACAGTGAAAATGCCAATAATTGATGTCTGTTTTGTGAGATCGCAGTGCAGTGAAGATCAGGAAATTTGCCCTTTCCTCACTGTAGTGCGATCTTGGAGTTGGTATATATAATTAGCGGGGGGGGTGTGGGGGGTGCAGTCCACCACAATACAGGATTCGATTATTGGCATTTTCGCTGTTTCTAGTGATCGACATTTTGAACCTTCATTCAAATAATATAAACCCTTGAAAATGTATTAAAATACAAATATCGATATTGTTTGGATGGGTCACATGCTCTAAAGCAAGAAAATGGAATGGTTTGAAGGCTGAAGGGAGCACAGCGGCACTGTTTCAGAAACATTTATATAACTTAAACCATTAAACGCAAGTCTATTTCAAAATCCTTCCACAATTACAATTTGTATGATCTGTGGGAGATGAGATGTTGTGAAATAGGAAAACATTTTCTCTGATGCAGGTTATTAGAATTTTATCCTACTATGTATTATACCATATTTTTGACAGTCTTGTGTTTTACATCCAGTCTGAGCCTAAGAGATGCCCTTGTGGATCACCATTCTGCCTCAGTCAACAAATTTTAATAAACAAATAAATAATTAAATGCATACATATGTAAAAAAAAAAATAACACAATGACAGGAAGATGATACAGTCTGTAAAATTAAAAAAAGACAATTTATAAATACATAAAAAGATGGCCTTAAAGTAATTATAGCTGGGGGACAGGTGAACCCATTCTATAGGAAACTAAGTAAGGCATTTTAAACCCTCTTTTAAGAAAATAAGTCTTCCTGCAGCCTTGAGAATTGTACATGTGAGCAAAGGGAACATTTGGAATGCAAAACCGGTCAGTATGGTATTTCCCTAAATAAACAGCTTGACTAAAGATGGAATCTCTAGAAAAGCACCATAGCACTGATTCAGTATGATCACTGAGAGGTATATATGAGCTATACACCCCTACTACAGGTTTTTAACAAGAAGATGAGTAACACTGTGGTAGGTTGTCTCTGCATCCATGCTAAATCTAGCAAGGCATTCCATGCAAGAGGCATAGGCTAATTGCCCATGTGCTCTTCCCCACAACTACTTGAGAGAAGGCATAAAATAGCATTGTCACATATGACTGTTCATGTTAATAAACATGGCCAAAACCTTATGCTTCCATCATGGTAGAGGTAAGTGCCAGGGAGTTTAACGGGCAGGTATTACTAGTATGTGTGTATGTGCTTGTTTGTGTTTGTGTATATGTGGCTGCATGTGTGAGTGTATGTGCAGGTAACCATCTGTTTGGAAGTTTGTAGTATGGAGGCTTATTGAACTGGTAGGTATGTGTGTGTGTGTGTGTGTGTGTGTGTGTGTGTGTGTGTGTGTGTGTGTGTGTGTGTGTGTATCTGTGTTTGGGAGTGTATGTTCATGAGTGTGATCAGGTGGGCAGCTTTGTGCATGTGTGAATGTGTGTGTGCTGGAGGAACTGTCATATCTGGGCATTCGTCTAGTCACCCGAGCAAATCTTGCAACATTCTTGGGGGGAATACTGCACAATACTGATACTCTGCATATCGTGTCATAAAATTACTTATAAAATAAAAGAAGAAAGAAAATGTGAGTTGAGGGAAGCACTAATCACCAGGAATACTATAAAAATCATAACTTGAATATCAATTTGAAACACTGATATGGGTTGGAGAAACACTACACACCACGGATACTGTAAATAGTGTGACACAAAGGCAGTAAAAAAGGTTCAAACCTTGCCACTCCTAACTCACAGAGAAGATATTAGTACTCTGCTCCACCACTAGACACCAGCAGTAATATAAATTATTACCTGAAAGGGAAAAATGTAAAGTAGAAAGGGGATTCCAAACCCTGCACCCTTGATACAAGTTATTTTATCAAGGTTTTTTTTCACATAATAATAAGTATGACACTCTCATCTCTGGCATTTTTCAAGGAATACAGCAATTCCTAAGTTATGAGCGATAGGCCACCTATAAGGCAATAACAGGAGTGTCCAATAAATTCAGGGGCAATTGAGAGAGATGAGGGTGTGTCCATGTGGGGAGGAGGCTTCAGGATAAGGTTGGGAGGAACACTAGACAACACCTTGTAGAATATTTGAAATGTGACTCAGAGTCACTTAAAAAGGTAATAGAGCAACTGATTTGGTATTGTGATAGAGTTTCAGCTTAATAAGAGATATAAAACTCTAATGTCTGGCATTATTGACTGACTGTCATCATCTGTGGTTCACTAACGCAGGAAAATCATAAAAGGAAACATCAGGGATATTCTGTCAACTCAAGGAAATTTATGTGGTATGTGATGTATGCATGTGTGTGTTTTTCAATGTGTGCCTATGTGTGTTAGAGTGAATGGAGGGGGTGCCTTTGCCAACGCAACATAAGGGCTATTAACTACAGCAGGATGGTTATTAGCACCAGTGATCATTAAGGGTGATTCACAGACATGCAAATTGGTCGATAATGAGGTCTCTCCTCATTGTGGCTAACATGTCCATGAATCACATTTTTTTCTGCAGCTCTTACTTCCAGTGCTGGTGTTCCTTTGTAATTGCTAAGCATGTTTCCATTAGCTGACTCACTGATACTGCAAATGAAATGTCTAAATCCCACGCTAAAGAACATTTACATAATCACAATGCAAAACATTGCAAACCAGTAACAAATCCTTTATCCTGGGTGCTATTATCTCTACACCGTATGAAGCTGGAGTGCCTCCTTATACCCACAATGTCTACACATACCTAGCACCAAGGCCACACAATCTCAGGCAAAAGTGACAAGAAGAAGAAACACAGCATTTAATATCTGACTGACCTAGGAAATGGCATTAACAGCACATGCAACAAAGCCACACCTATCATTCTGAAACTTTGACAACAGCATTTTTTGAAAGACACGTGACTCTCCAAATATCAGCGACATGTAATATGACATAACTGTAGTGTTTCTAAGAAGAAACTCTTTTTTTCACATACCCTAAACAAAACAGTGCAATAACGTGATCGCTAGCTAAAGGAGAGGTAGTAGGGTTTGAAGGAAGGAAACATAGAAATTGGTCTTGAAACATGGGGAAAGCAAGAGGTAAGGGTATGCCTGTCTTGCAGAAAAAGGGAACCAGTAATGGTAGTGGAAGCTAAAAGGAGAAACACTTTCCAGTCCACAAATAAGGTGCATTTGAAGGTCAAAAATATTTAGCTGGAAAAGAGGATTCAAATATAGGAGAAATTACATCTCTCTATATGCTTAGTGTGTTTTTATTGGTCTAGTCTATGACTAGAGAAAAGATACTAAAAAAGGTAGGTTACCATTAATTATTACACAATTTATTTCCAAATATTTGCGTATTATAAGAATTTTATGGTAAATACATGTGTATGTACTTGTGCGTGATATCATTAGACTGATATGTATGCCCTGAGTGGAAAAGGACTGTAAATGTGTGTATCTTTCCTTGACCCGCTCTTGGTTTACATTGTTAGAAATGAATAACTACAATTAAAATGAATTCCACCTTAGTAAAATAACAGCACACAAAATCCAGGTGGTGCTGAAATGAAATTAACTGATTAAATGTTAGCCTGTTTTCTGTTCATGAAGACATGGTGCAGACAGTTGGTTTGGCAGGGGGCAGACAAACTGACCTAGCTATTCTTCACTATTTATTTATTTATTTTACATTTGTTAAACGGGACAGTCAGATTGGACCAGGTCCATTTACAGCGGAGGCCCGGGGAGAAAAGCTCCACATATATTAACAGAAATACTAGAATTTAATACATAATAGTAAAAACTGATAATACCACATTATAACAACAAAAAATCCATTTTGTTTGAATAAACAACATCTGTAACATAAATATAACCAAGAGACACCCATTTATTGCATAGAAATTTGTAACATAATGCTGAGGAAATATGTTGTTGTTTTTTTGTAGAGCTTGATTTTTCTAATAATGCAATAATCAGAAAGCCATTTTGTATTACAGTATGCAAGAGAAGTCATTACTGCTTACTTTAAATTTATTTCATTTTATACAGTATAATGCTAAGTAAATAATAAAGAAAGCAGTATGCTTTGTAATTAGATTCACATAAGCATACAACTATGTGAACCCATAAATAACAGTACAAAGCACTGCAGGGGTAAACAGCCATTTACAACACTAAAAACAAATGCAGCTCTTCATGGGTCATACATCCTCTTTCACAGCCAATGAGTGACATCATTAGGTTGTACAATAATTAAATGGCAAGGCTTAACTTTATTGCACTTCTGAAGTTTGCCCTTTGATTGTAGGAATGTAAACCATTCTGCATAAAAATGAACCTTGAAGTGGATAAGTACAAGCCCCAAGGATATTAGGATTGTCCTAAATTTAATTTCTGACCATTTCATTTAAGCTCAGCATGGCTAAAAGTACTTTAGTGTCTATCTCTTTAATACAATCCACTTTTCAATCCCTGTCTTTAGGAAAACAAAAAAGCTACCATTCCATTGCCATATGCAATCCAAGCTGTTAAATTCATGTTTTTAATTACGTTGTTAATTTTCAAGAGAAATGTATGAAAATGGGTCAAAACTATTTATGAAAGAAAAAAAAAGTTCACCAAATTATTTTTAACAAGACGTGTGTGTGTGTGTGTGTGTGTGTGTGTGTGTGTGTGTGTGAGCATCTGTGCGCGCGCACATGCGTGTGTGTAGCTATATATCTATATTATTCTATTTTTATATATAGTTTCAGTTCATTTCATCTTCAGCTTATTGCATTTAGAAAAACTACATTTCATCTAAAACTTGGTTCATTGAAATACATTTCATTGAAAATCATTTACTGGTACAGAAAATGACTACTGGTTCAGTTTTGAATCATAGAAATTACAATGCAGATTGATGTTGATCAATACTTGTACCTTGTTAATACCCCCTATTATGTTGTGCCACCATCACTGGACATTTATGGATGTGTACCAGCAGTGATTGCATGTCTGAGGAGCATTCTCTTTTCTACACAGTTATGTGAATCTGGAGTTAGTATAATTATGGTAGGGGGTATCAGATTGCAGCAGGGCCTGCTCATCTGTAAATATAAAAAAAAAAAAAAAAAAAAAAAAAAAAAAAACTTTTGGAAGTATATTTAGTGTTGAAAGAATTTGCTACATTTTTATTTGTCAGTGAAATGAGCTAGCGATGAAATATAACCACACAGACATGTATATGTATTCCTGTTCTCCTTTATTAACAGTCTAACTATAGTAACGTTTATGAAAAAGGTTTAATAAGTCAGTGGTGAAAACTGAAGAAATATATACAGCAACAATACTAAAATACAGTTCTGTTATGATTACTCAGATGCTTTTATAGCCAGCAAAATTCATTCTGCAGAACTTATACTTGTCTGACACTGGTAACACATTCCTTATGATACGGGATAGTTGCTTGCATCTAGATAACTGTATCTGGCATGAAGCGATATACTGTCCCATTTTGTTTTTAGAGCAAATTTTAGGATATCATTCTTCATCAGCACCTGGGTATGAATTTGGCTTCTACTCTAGGCTGCCACAGATCAGACTTCTGATGATCAGTATCACCAAACTGTGATCCCTCAAAAAAATCAACAAAAAAGCAAAGTGCAAGTGTCTGTGCAGACAGGCAAGTCCCGAAAGCACCCAATCTAATGTATGCCAATGATACAGTCAGACCAACTTGAAGAAGGGGGAAACTATCCCATAAAAGGTATCACTGCTGGCACATTTTCGTCAACAATGTTTTGCTGTGGAGGTGATTCAATCCTTGGCATCTTGAGCCTCGGGCAATTGACACTCAAGAAATCAACCTTCATCCACCAGGAGGGTAGCCTTGACATGAGGTTTTTTTTTTTGTTTGTTTGTTTAATAGCATCTGTATCTTTCTGTTTTCATTCAGTGGCAGAAATTTTACATTCTGTCATCTTTAGCCAGCATGCTATAACCAGTTTACCTTTGAAAGGTTGAAAATGAATCTAACGAACGGCCCTTTGTGCGAACCGGAATGACGAAAATCGTCAGTCTGATCTGCACCAAAGTTAGAAAATCAGCAAATTGAAAACCAGATTCGTTGATATTTGAACTTCAATTCGAAAGACATAGTGCAATGCAGGGGGCAAGCCCCCCTGCACCCCCCACACCCCCCTACTTTATTATTCTAACTCCGAGGTCGCACTACAGTGGGAAAAGGGTCCACTTCCTGATCCCCACTATAGTGCATCTCGCACCAAAAATGCCGAATCTGCAATGAGCAAACGCTACTGTGCATTCATTCATTGCACATTTGATGCATTTTGTTTTTGGCCTTCCGAGAACTTGCATTACGCACGTGTAAAGGCAAACCGCTATAACCTCATGTATTTGATCCAAAAAACAGCTTGAACTCCAAAAAACCTCGCTTACAGCTCCCATTACAGCTCTCGTTTATATACATATATTTACACATATAAGTTTTAAATATATGTACAATTCTTTATATAGTTGGTAGTAAACAGTTGTACTACTGTTTGGTGCACTTCCAGTATGAGTTATGTGGTTTTATGGAAATGACAATATGTTTGTAACAAATAGAAACACTACAATGTATCTTTAAATTTTTAAACAACGCAGTGATTCTGTACACATTCAACCAATAATAGTAATGAAGGTGTTTAGCATGTGTTCTAGTTTATAGTTAAAAAGAGTGCCTAGTTGTAATAATTTGTATTTCTTTTTATTAAGACTTGTATCTGATGAAGTTGAGTAAGGTGTACTCGACGAAAATTGGATTTTAAGAAGAACGCTTAATAAATCAACAACTTTTACATTCGTTCATGGTTATTTACTGTGTTTGGGAGCTGTAAGCAAGGTTTTTTGGCGTTCAAGCTGTTTTTTGGAGTTGGTAACCTGAGTTGTTTTTATCAGTTTGCTCATGTATTTGATGCTGTTCTAGAGTGAGAATGTATACCAGTAACATTTTTGGAAATCTTAATGCTCCCATCTTAAATATAACAGATGTGTTGCTACGGAATGTCAAAGTCAAAGTAGGAGACTTAGAAAAAGAAATGTAAGACTCTTATTATTAACTGCAGTTATTTAAAGGTAATTTAGCTAAATAATTCTTATAGAAATTAAAATGTATTTTTTACTCCGTCTTTCTACTAAGACAGAACAAGCTTATAGCATTAACCAACATTTCCTGCACCTTTCCTTGCACACATTGCAGGACGTTTCTGTCCTTTTATACTGTGGAAGCCACCATTTTTGCTTTTAGTAATCCCAAACTTGGATACATACAAATATCTCATGTATGCTTATTGTCCTGTTTAAAGGTTAGAAAGCTGAAATGCAAAACTGTGAAATATAGTGCACTACTCTTGTTTGTCAAACATTACTTAAGGTGGATGAGTATAGACAAATAGTACTGTACCTAACTAGTTCAACCATCAAGAAATCCTTAACATTTTCTCTCTCTCTCCCTCCCAGTGAAGCAAGCACATATAGCTCCTGCAGCAGCAGCAGTAGTCAGACGTATCATATCGCACTACCTAAAGAACTTGTGCAGCTGAATTTTGCCTGCAGTTGGCAAAAAGTACACAAGTAACAAATAAAGTTAAATCTGTGTAAGGCAATATGCATATAACTTAATTTATGTCTAGTGTGCATTGTTTTGTAGTGTTGAATCTGCTGGACGGATATCTCCACCCCCACTCACTCACACACACTCATAGGCCTTTTACTGCTGAAGGTGAACCTACATTAACACTTCAGCATATTTCACTCTTATCAGTGTAATATATCCCTGGAAAGACAATGAAAAGCCCATGACTATAAAATTAGATGCTGTGCTCCAGACAAGTATTTAGAGTTCAGACAACTTGTCTTTTGTATCCATGAACATCCTACCTCACTGATGGTTTATGGTGGTAAACCATCTGTGTGGGGGGGGGTTCTCTTGCTCTGTTCGCTTCGCTCACTCCACTCCCTTGCCTATCCCCCATATCCCACGCTCCCCCAGCACCTCTACTCTACCGCCCAAAGAAAAAAAGCGGAGGCATTGCATTAATCTATTCCAATCTACTTACCTTAATTCCCCTACCAAACCCCATTCCTAAATTCAACAATGCAGATCCAACAGTTGGTCTATTAAAAATGAATAATCACAAAAGCCTCTTTATCATCTCCCTTTATATCCGACCTGGAAATAACATCTCAACCCTTGAAGACATACTCCAATGGGCCTCAGCTGAAATTAACCTTGACACTTACATACTAGGCGATGTAAGCATCGACGGAAATAAAATCAACAGTCCCATACCCTCCCTGACTATTAACCTCTTTAACTTTACTCAAGTAACCCACTCCATCAACAGACGCAGTAAAACAAATCCCTCAGGATCCACTCTTGACTGGATCTTAGTCACCCATCCAAATAAAATTACCAATTCTGCACCATTTCTGACTCTATTAGTGACCACCTCCCAGCTTTCATTTATCATGCAACCACCTTCCATCCACACCGACATCAATATTTTCAGACCCGCAACCTTAGTAAATTTGACCCCAAAACCTTCTTTAACTATCTCAAAAAGATGTATTGGAACATTCTAAAAACCCTTCAACTCGATAAAGCCATAGACCACAATAATTCTACTTTCCTAGATGCTCTAACCCCAGCTCCACCAAGGAAAAAAAGAATAAAAACTATAACTGCTCCTTGGCTAACCAAAGAAACAAAGCAAATTATACATCAAAGAGACAAATCCTGGAAGCTTTACCAAAATAATAAACTTCCAGAAACCCTTCTGCAGTATACAAAGCTCCATAACTTTGCAAAAAAACAAATCTTCAAAGACAAAAAAATCCTACTACACTAAGCTCCAGTCCAGCCATCCCCAAAGTCCTAGGTTTTTTTTGAACTCCATAAACTCACTCCTCAACCCAGGCTCCAAAATTAACCCCTGTCTGGACCCAAGTAAATCTGACTTCGAATTAGCCTCACTATTCAGCTCTTTCTTTAAAGAGTCAATATCCGACCTAACAAACAATTTCTCAACAGTGACCCATCTCTCCTACATTCCACCTCATCTGAGTCCCCAAATAAACCCCCCCCCCCTATGTTTGAGCTTAAACCTGGCTCCACTAACTACATAAAAAGACTTCTATCTAAACTTAAACCCTGCTCCAATGCACCTGACAACATCCCCTCTTCCTTTCTCAAGTCTGCTGCTGACGGTATAGCTCTCCCAAGTAGTATCCTAATAAATAGATCCATAAATGAATCATATGTCCCTAAACTCTGGCATTCTGCCTTTATTCTTCCTCTCCACAAGGGAGGCAAAAACACTAACATTTCAAACCTCCGCCCAATAGCTCTTCTCTCTCCAATCTACAAAATCATATAAAAATGCATCCACCTCCAACTTGGGCCTTTTCTGACTAAAAAACAACTTATTACCCCTACCCAACATAGCTTCCGACCAGGACATAGCACCATAACAGCTCTATTCTCATTCTTAGAAACTGTCAATCAAGCCTGAGATTCTGGGAACTTAGTATCCACAGTGCGCCTAGATCTCTCAAAAGCATTTGATACTGTTTCCCATAAGCACCTTCTAAGTCACTTCTGAAACCTAAATCTCTCCCAAAACACTCTTTCCTGGTTATCAAGCTATCTGTCAGATAGATCTCAGGCTGTGAAATGGAAAAAAAGGCACCTCACCTTTCTTACCCACCCCTACCAGAGTACAACATGGGTCCATCCTCGGAACAACGCTGTTTAATATATTTATCAATAACTTTCACTCTGAGAACAATTTTGAGGGTGAGAATAGTAGTATTTTAGATTTGTTAGCATTGAGAGAAAGGTGATTTTGGTGCATCCAGATCTCAGTAGTTGAAAAGGCAGTCTGAGTATTAGATAGGAGTTCAGGGAGGTTAGAGGCAGAGCAGACAAGTGTAGAGTCATCTGCATATTGGATGACTTTGGCATTAGGAACAGCAGAGTGAATCCTGGTCATGAAATGCCCAACTCTTTCTTAATCCAAAGAAGACAACACTAGTACTCTTTCATCCCAAAACACCTCCCTTTCACTGATCATTTCAACATCTTTGCATCTAACAACACTGTCATAGAAATAGTGTAGGAAACCTAACTTCTAGGTGTTATCATTGACAATAAACTTTCATTTGACCCGCATATACAGCGAAATATAAAGAAAACTCATCAAAAACTGGGACTCTTATATAGAAACAAACATTTTTTTTACTGCAGCAACCAAAGCAGCACTTGCAAAAACATTTTTACTTCCCTCTCTTCTTTATGGTGCCCCTATCTTAACTAACTTTTCTACCTTAAGCAAATTGGAACAGTGCTACAACAAAGTTGCAAAGTTTGCCACAAACTCTAAATATTACACACACCACTGTAAACCACTCCTAGAATTAAACTGGCTTGAACTACCCAACCAACTTGCCTTTATTCAGCTATCCACCTTCCACAACCTTATTTTCAAGCCTACTGCCTGCCCTGCACTAGCCAATCTAGTTGCATCTTACACACCAAATTGATCCCTACGATCAGAAGACAAAAATCTCTTAGCTATCTCAAAACCCACAAGAAAACCTGGTCACTGTTTATATTCATTCTCTGTTTCTATACATTGGAATTCAGTACCTCTAGCTACCAGGTTTATTCCTGGCCTAACCCATTTCAAAGCCTCTTTAAAAAATCATCTCAAAAATGCATGGCTCTGCTCCTGCATAAAGCCTGCCTAATGCTCAGGTCTTCCTCTTCTCTCACATTTCAATCCCTCACAGACTGCAAGATCCTAAAGCTCTTCTAACTCCTGCTCTGCTTCTTTTCTTTAGCTACTGCTCAGGCTTTATTGCTTCTGTTCTTCTTAACTCTCTCTCACTATCTATATACATTACTAACTTTCTGGCTGCTATTTCTACATCATGTATGGTGAGAGTGACTGTTATCATCTATAATGTTTTAACTGTATAGAACTGTTTAGATGTGTAGTAATATATTACAACATCTTGTAGCAGTTTGTTCTTTCAACTTATTTTTTGTATAGTATTTCTAATGTAATCTTTATTGCATTGGATTATACTGTATTTGTATTGTACTGTATGTGAAGCTTTTTTCCCCATGCCTCTGCTGAAAACGAGTTCTGTAGACACATTCAGACCACCCCGGTAAACAAATGTCAAATACAATAAATAAATAAATGATAGGGAGGTTCAGCCTAAATATGATAAAATATGCTATCTGATTAGACAAGAGAAAGGGAGCACACTTGTGATTTCCATTGCTCTGAATACGTGGAAATCTGATCTAATGTTGGCAACCAGAGTACATTTCTAAGAAATGTGATTACCTTTATACAAAAATTCATGTAGATATTCAGGATGATTTCTTGACACCTACTATACTGGGTTGAGGTTCAGCCCAGGAACACTGTCTTCTTAAATGACTTATGCAAACAGCATATAAACAGCTCCTTAATACTCTGTTTCAACTACTGGACACACTTCAATTCATTACGAATAATTGAGTTTGCTTAACTAAAATAAGCATGAAGCTGCATTGCCTATGTTTCTTTTCACTGTCTGTTCTAAGATGTTTGTATTTCTTTTGTTATCTAGCACAAGTGCTCCTTTTCATGGGCAACCCGTAGAGCACTGTTTGGTTAACTGAATTCACCAGAGTAGGGATGCCATCTATCAGGAATTTTATTGACAGGAAATCAAAGTCTCTGTTAAGAAATATGGATATCAGGGTGTCTGCCAGGAAATTCAGTTTTGGTTGGGTACGTGTCAGATACGGTGAGTCATTCTGAGAGCTAACATATTTCTGAAGTATATTTCCCATAATACTGATTGTTACACTTGAATGTCCTATTTTACTTTCAATTAGTTTGTCAGAACACTCTTGTTTGTTTTATCTTGTATCTATGGTGATGTCAAATATGGTCATTAGCAGAAAGGTAGGCTTCTTCTTCTTTCGGCTTTTCCCTGTTAGGGGTCGCCACAGCAGATCACCTGTCCTCAGAAAGGCAGACTAATCCAAAGAATTCTCTTCCTGCTTCATCTTAGAAGTACACACAAAAATCTGAGCTATTTTTATAAAATAGAAACACTGGATCAGCTCTCCAGTTACACTTTATATTCTTTGTGGTAGTAAAATTGTTTGTGTGTTTTTGTCTTCAGCTTTAATAATACTGTACCGGTAATATGAATAAAACCTTGATTGAGGAAAACTGTAAAGCATACACTATAGTAGACAATGTGCAAATATTATACATTTTTCTTATCCTCATTTTCTCAGAATGATTTTTACAACCCCATGCTTATCACCAAGCACATCAGTTGCCAACAAACATATCAGCTGCCTAAACAATATTAAAAATATCTTTCACATGTGCAGCTTGTTCATACATTTGCTCATATGTTGCCTTTATCGTAGTATTTAGTCTTCCTTCAAAACTGTTGCTAGCATGATTATTAACTCTGAAAGAGAAGGAATGCACATTTACTTATAGAAATGGGTACAGAAAAGGGTAAAACCTTTGTCAGTTTTTGCCCTTTACAAAGACAGTGACCGTTTCTCATTGTCACAAAGATTGCAAATGGCAGTTGGGAAAATCAAACTCCCAACTGTAGAATGAAGCTTGTTAGAAGTGAATACCCTTAACTATCTGAGATAAACTGCCAGACAAATATGCAATGAAGAAAATATTACTTGTTTTATCACTGACAACCCTATAAAATTACTTTATTTTTTTCACTGTCTCTTGACTGCAAGTTAAATGTAAGATTAAAAACAATAAAAACACTGGAAAATAAAAGGCATTTGCCACTTTTTTTTTTTTTTTACAAAACAGATATTCCATGTGTAAGTGATCATTTTAAAGCTTTCAGACATTGTCATGCCTCTCAACCTGCAGGCATTGAAACTAGGAAAAAAGGCTCATGAAAGATAGGTGCATCCAGCTAAAAATATGGACATCTAATTATATCCAAAAAACACTATAAGGCAGAGTACTCCACGTAGAGCTGATCAATTCTTTTATTCAATAAAATCAAGAATAAAACCTTGTATAAGCACTTTGAGGCTGACATGCCTTTCATCAGATAACAAAAAAAAACAGTACAAAAGCCATTTTTAAAATACAAATCAACCAATCAAATTTCAGTATTTTACCCTCCTTTTCTTGAGGATAGGTTTTTAAAGGTACAACAGAGTTAATGTCTGGTGGCTTATCAGCCCCAAGTCTTATATTCCATCTAGTTTTTGCACATTCCGTGTCATTAAATAAATCTCCTCCTCTGACATTCGGTGTATTCATCTGTATTGCCATAAACAGAAATTTGTGACCCAAATTCATTCTCACATGCTGGGCTAGTGCATTGTGCTCATTAAAGTGCTTAATATCTGACATATGTTGAAATATCCTTGTTTTAAACATAGTGTTGGTCTTGCCTACATAGTATGATTCCCAACTCTGGCACATAGCTATATAAACTAAATTCTTAGTTCTACAGTCTGCGTATCCCTTGTACATATATTGTCTACCCATTCTTGGATGTGTAAGCATATGTTCCTGCAAAATATATCGACATGCTTTACATTGGTAACATGGATATGTACCCACTTTCCTTATAAATGAATTACCCTTGGCATAATTCTTAGGTTCTTTACAAAGCATGCCCTTTAAATTCTTATTCCTCCTGAATACAAAATTTGGTGTGATAGCTAATATCTCCTTCAACTTTGGATCTGTATGTAGCACCTGCCAGTGATGTTTAATTATTTCACAAATGTTACCCACATCACTACTGTATGTAAGTATCATATTAACTTTGCCTTTACCCTCAAGGGGTACCATCTGTCGTGTATTATTAACAGCTGTTTCACTCACTCTATTAAGCCACGGTCTGGCGGTATTATTACGTTTAATTTTACTATTTCTTATTAGAGGTTCTAATCTATCTTGTTTATAACCCCTCGTCAGTAGGTTGTTCTGAAAACTATCCTCCTCTTCATGAAATTTAATATCCTCACTACATAACCTTGAAATCCTACATACTTGCCCTTTGACTATATTGTCAAAGGTATGATGTGAGTGCATGCTATCAAAAGTATTACGCCAGCATGTTTTTCTATATAAAGATGTCATCAGACCACCATCTACTCTGCTGGTTAGACATACGTCTAAAAAATCTAAAGTTGATTCAGAATAATTAACAGAAAATCTAAAAAACTCAGAGCTCCCTTCTAAATAATCTATAAAGGCTTTCAGTTCTTATTCGGTGCCATCCCACAAAAAGAAAATATCATCAACCAAACAAACATAAAAACATACATTATCAGTCCATGCATGTATGACATCAAATATGGTATTATCTTCCCAATATGCCAACACAAGGATGGCATATGAGTTCGCACAGGGTGTGCCCATGGCTACACCCTGTTGTTGTCTATAGCAATCTCCTTAGCATGTAAAAATATTATATTCCAGGACAATACTCAAAAGCTTACTAATCCTTTGAATGGTGTCCATATTGAATTGTGTTTTATTAAGTAGTAAACTCTCTATCGCTTGAATACCATACTGATCATCGATTACTGTAAAAAGATTATTTACATCCAAGATGACAAACATATATTTCTTATCATTCACCATAGTTAAGTACTCTGATAAAGCTGTACCAGATTGTGCTGTATCCTTCAATATTCTGGGATATAAGTTTAATATGGGTTTTAAAGCACATTCAACCCAGATTGAGACATTTTCAGTGACCCACCCCCTTCTAGAAATAATAGGTCTTAGGGGTGAGTCAGTAATATTCTTGTGAATTTTGGGTAATGCTTTGAATTCAGGTGTTACTGGGTGTTGGACCCATAAAAATGTCTTTAGTTCTTTGTCCAATAAACCTTCCTTATGTAAGTTCATAATAATATTCTTCACCTTATCTGCCAATGTTTTTACCATAACAGGAGAAAGTTTAGCAAACGTATGGACATCTTCCAATAACATTTTCAGTTTTGCACAGTAAAACTCTCTATTCATGACAACAACAGTGCCCCCTTTGTCTGTTGATTTATAATAATCCTATCATCCTCTATCAGTCTATCAAGTTCCATTCTCTGTGATCTAGACAGATTATAATTTTTTTTCTTCCGATCATTTCTAAAGTATTCTTCTACTTCCTGTTCACATAATTTAATAAAAATGGACATAGCAGGACAAAACATTGGCATATAATCACTTGGTTGCCGTAAGTTCTTAATCTCACCAGGCATAACATTATCCGCAAACATTTGTTTCAGCATGGCATTCCTAGCAAAACTTAAAACATCTAAAATAACTTGACTATGATCAGACATAGCATCTGGAACAAAGGTCAAGCCTTTGTTCATTACATGCATTTGTTCAACACTGAGCTCAATATCAGATAAATTGTAAACAATATTAGAGTCACCCACAGTCATCCTGAGACTCTCCATCTCTTCTGTTCATGATATTGCAGCATGATCCATTTGCATGGATTCTTCTTGCGAACAGGCACTGGTAACATTGGAAACGTTTTACTAAAAACAGGGGGTAAAGTTTTAGGTTTCACCCCCAACAATACAAATGCATCCTCCGTACTCTCTGTGGAGTGTTCATGTCCTGGCTGGCTCACCTCCATTGTAGAATGTAATGACGACACATTATCCTCATTGGTCGATACATCAAGAGAGCTGGATACAGAAGTGGAAGCACCCTCGACCCTAGATACAGCATTTACATTAACAACATGTTCTTTCTCCATCTGTTGATTAGGGGCTGGTTCCCTAGTATGTGTTGTATCCATTCTATATAGTCTCATGTCTAACTCTTGGCCAGCTAAAGATATTGCTCTGGGCAAAGTCTTTAATATCGGGGCGGCACAGTGGTGCAGTGGTTAACATTGTCACCTCACAGCAAGAGGTACTCCGGTTCGATTCTCGGCTGGGGTGCCTTCTGTGTGGAGTTTGCATGTTCTCCCTGTGTTCGCGTGGGTTTCCTCTGGGTACTCCGGTTTCCTCCCACATTCCAAAGACATGCATGTGGAGCATTTCTCCCCGGGCCTCCATTGATAACAGGCTCTGTGGAACCTAGTCGGACATTCCCGGTCAGCAAATGTTGAATAAAAATAAAAATAAATAAAAAATAAAATATCACAAACCAGCTTTTTAATCTTAATTTGTTGTAGCTTGGTGTCATAGGAAGCTGCAGCATAAAGCACATTATTCATTCTTTCAGCATCGTACTCTTCTGTAATATGTTGTTCTATAAAATATGTACATTGTATAATATATATATATATATATATATATATATATATATATATATATATACGTATAAATACTTATATTGCTGTATTTCCATAAAACCATAAGCATAAAAAAGCATAACACACAGAAAATATTGAAGACAATCAGCAGAATTTAATGAAATCTGTGTAGACATAGTGTACAGCCTACACAGAAGGTACTGTGGTCATGTACCCAGTTCCCCCTCAATAGTGCACCATGCATATTAATGAAGGCGCAATACTGAGGGAGAACCAGGGAAGGCAGTATTGAATCAGTGTAGGGTGTGTGTTACTAACTGTGTCCATAGATGAGTAACACAACCCCTGCACTGTCCAAGTGTATAATATTTTTTTAAGTTTGCGAGGTGCGGCGCACAGCGATTGACATGTGCCAGAGATATAAAAATAGAAACCAGATGCATTTAATTTATAATGCCAGGTCAAGTTTAAGCATAGCTGAGTGGGTTTATGTGGTGCAGCATGCTGCTTAGCAGTGATTAAATGTAGCTGAGAGGTATATGTAAACGTATACCAGCATTCTACATATCCATGTAGCCAAATGGGTATAGTTACAGCCTCCTATGCAGTAGGTGTGGGGCTTGAATACATGGAAAGGAAAATTTAGCAATTATTTTCACAAGATAAATTGTGCCAATTAGTTTTAAATCATGATCTATTGTGCTCAGCTCGGCTCTGTTAAGCCTTGCTAAGCCATGATAAGCACTGCAAAAAGAATCTCAGTTTAAGGGCCGCTTGGCTGTGCTTAGCTGGTTTGCGCACTGCTAAGCATTGCTATGCATTCTCAGTTTAAGCACTACTCAGCTCAGCTAAGCTGTTTTCACGGTGCCAAGCGATACACCACATTTTTAGAAATGGCCCAATGGTGTGTAAGAGCAGGAAAACAGGCTATATTAAGTGCAACAGGTGGGAATACAGCATAACCAGTTGGAGGTTGAACTGTGCAGGAACTATGGAAGTTGTTGGAGAGAGTGCCCACTTCTGGGTGAAGCAGTGGGGAATTATGAAGTCCAGGGTCATGGTTGGACTCCTAGCAAAATAGTATGAACACTGGCTGCAGCAGGGCCAGTTCCAGGTATCAGAGTACAAGCTGGAGAACTGGGACTGGCTGGCATGTGATCTCACCAGTGCTACAGGTATCCCCCACATAAGTGAGCAGGTCTGTCATCACTATTACAATCTGAACCATCAGAAGGCTGGGTCCAGGATGCTCATGTTGGGAATGCCCCGCAAGTCATAAATACTGTTAACACTGTTTTACCAATACTTAATCTGAATGTGTGATAGACAGGTATGCATAATGGTGTGCATCTCTTCCTAGAGCTGCAGAGGGCACATGGCCAGGTTGCACCATGAATGTGGTGAGTACAGATTAATTTGCAATTTATAGTCAAATACACAAGATAGAGTAACTCATTCACTGCCAGTAGGTACATACAGTACAGATTTGTGTATTACAATAAATGTAGACACAGGGCTGTAGTGCAATAACTGACTACTGCTAACTATAGTGCAATAAAGATTAAAGAATTAAACCTGATAATGTTGATGAAATAAAGTTTCTACTGCAATAATTATGGAGTTACAGCTATATTGCAACACCTGCATTATATCAACTGTTATGCAATAAAGACACGAAAATATACCAATAACTGCAGTAAGGTACCCCCAAGAAAGCTGTGTTGTGCACTATGTGTGTAAATAAGGCTGTTGTTCATAAAAGCAAGTATGACATCTGCTCTGAAATAAAAAAGCAAAGAATACCACTGACTCAAGATTTACCTAAGAAAGAGCATTATGCTAAACTGTAAATTTAGAGCTGCACAGCTGCATTATGACATTTGTACTGCACTAACATCTGAAGCAATACCAGGAACACCCAAGGTATAGTGTGTATATCAGGACTGTCTTGTATTAACAACTGTATTTCAGCTATATGCATTACTGCTCAACGGTATGAAACTGTAATAGCTGTCGACTGCAAATATACTATCTGCAACTGTATATGGGTCAGGTAGCCAACTCAATACTCTGATATGGTTTGCGCAGGTCACAGATATTTCCACCCGCTAAGAGTTTATTGTGTACACCTGCATTCTATGTATTAATGTACAGTTTACCTAGTATCTCTGTCATGCATGAATCTCATGCATGTGTGTTCAACTGTCACTGCAGTTTTGTATAAAACTGTGCTACTATTACCAGGTCATATTTTGTTTTCAGGTGAGCTCTAGACAAATATCAGTCAGTCAATGGTCAGCAGTAGTTCAGTTTGTTAAATGCTGTGTCTGATGTACATTTTGTCACACACAGACCACGGTTTAAATCTACTGACAAGTACTAATATATATTATTGAATCAGTTATATATTGTTAAAAGATGTTCTCCCCACAGGAATTACAGGTTAATGGGTGCAGTACCCCTTATTATGGGTTAATAATTTGTCTGTTCAGATGTAGCATACTAACAGCATTGTTCAGCAATGTGATAAGACATCATAAAATAAAGGTAACAAGTACAATAATAATAAAATATAATACAATAAATATAATGTGTAATCTTGATATGGCTGTATGCCCGATGTGTCTTTCAACATTTGCTGACAGTCTAACCCCATGCCTGCCAAGGATGGCATGATAGTTGTTTACTCTCTGTACTGTACATGATACATATCTTTCAAGTGTCATGTTATCATTGACTGTACTCAACATTGCCTAATCCCTCTGTCAGAGATCTATCATTGGCATGATTATGTCAATAGCATAGTCACACTACATCAGTCCAGAGTACACCTTTGTAGTTATATCGACCCACCTGACATGTAATAGTCCACTGTAGTTGAATACCTGTAGGTGTTACTGCTTGGCCCATACTGTCCCATACGGATAGCTTGAAAGGTATGTATGTGCTACAGCAGCTATAGGGTACTGTTATACATAAAGGAAGGACAGACCTGTACAGTATATAACAGTCCTGTTGCAAACTATATAGCCTATAGTGGTAGTAATGGACTGGATTTCTCTCTCCCTCCACCCCTTATCTTCACCATAATTTATTATTGTTATACATTGGTTATGGTTTAATATTAACATTTGTTATCTAAATGTTATGTTGGGCCTTGTGTTTTATTATTATGTATTACAACGGTTGCATACTAACATATCTTGTTGAATTACTTATGTTGTTGGCCTTATGCTGTAACTATTACTGGCATGCTGTTACTATACTGACTGTTATCTTACTTATTGTTGTGTTCCATATACAATGCATTGTTATGTTATTGGGGTATTTGCAGTTTTCTGGTATGCTGTTATAAGTAAATGTTTTGTTCATTACTAACCTGTACACATTGAAATACCTCAACACCACAGCTTGACTGGGTAGGCCACTTCCTGGTTATCCACCTAACCTATCTTAGCCATCTGTGGCACTGGGTCCCAGCACATCTGGGACCCAAGCCAGCGGTGACCCTTCTGCTAGCCCTGCACCACCTAGGGGTGAAACCTCCTCAGAGAACAGAGCCCGTTCACCCCTGGGAGCAGGGATGGAGGAGGGGGTTGTCACCCAGGATCAACTACCAGTGATAGTGAGCAGGATAGTTTATCATGTGTATGAATGACTCCTTTGCCAGATTGAGGGCAGACTCACCAACCTAGAGGAGGCTAGTGGCCCCAGCACCCAGTCTCCAGCACAGCCACCTTAGGGGCAGTGAAGGAGCAGTGGTGACTGCACATGGGTGGGGAGCTCAGTCACTCTGCTCCCATCTGGAGGCACATGGACCTCTGATTCCACAACACCCTCCCCGTCCAAGGTCTTTACCTCCCTCATGTGTCACACACTGCCCCTGTATGCTGTCTGGTCTGTCTTGTCTGTCTGCAAATGCAACCTTTCCTACCCACCCTACCTTCCCACACTTACCTATATCCCTTCCCCAGCATTCTACTTTCTCCTTAAAAAAAAAAAAAAAAGTGCTCCTGTCCCACAAAAGAATACTGACCCATGTATAGCTCTCCATTTTGCACACATGTCCATTGAACCGAACTAATTATTATATTAATTAATGAATGCATTTATGTTGCCCTCACCCCTCTCGCTGGGGTGTGAGGCTCCAAATTCCAAGTTTTGCAAAACCTGCACAGTTGCTGCTGTTTTAGAAATAGAAATCTATGGTCCTTTCCTACACTCTTCCTGCACATCCCTACCTGCCTTTCAGTATGTTTTCCCCCTGCTTGCCTCCATTTCACCACTTTTATATCTGCCCTTTTTTCTTTTCTTTCTTTTATTTTTAGCCTGAGTTTAAGCGGAGCTCAGAGGCATGTCATGCAAGCCAATGCAAACCAGGTTAAAACTGCTTAAAAGTGCCTTAATCATCTTATGTGTTTCTCACAGTGTTAGACATGTCTGCAAAATAATCTGTCCTGTCATGTCATGTCATGTCTGAAACCCGGGCCCCTGTTAACTACAGCACAGGGCATTAACCCACTAGGCCACTCAGTTCAGAATTAAAGCAGACGTTTCCACCAACATATACTGATTGCCATTGACACACTGCAAGTACATATAATGGGAAACATTGGAGTGTACTTGTGTCTGTGATGCAGACACTACACCACTATACAACCAAATAAATAATAATGGATTCATGTGAGGCCTGGGATAGCAGGTATATCTCTCAACTGTACAGACTGTTGCAGAATGTCCACATTTATGCCCACTAGTTTTGGCATGGTTTTCACAAAACATATGTGTCTGGTAAAGAATTGGCAAGTCATGAACGATTGAGGTTAGAAAATCATGAGAGACATTTGAATATCACACTTCATACCCCTCACAAAACACATCCTGGTACAAATCCTGTGTCACAGACTGTACTCATGCACATATCGCTTGCAAATATACCAAAGTGCAGCAGTAGCTCAGTCTGTTAAATGCCTTGCATATAGTACATTTTGACACCCACAGTCCTGGGTTCGAATCCAGTGTGTTGCACTTCAATTACATTCTTGTGAATATGACAAACAATGACTGAGCCATGCAATTTTACCCAAAACAGGTTGCTACCACTGAATTAATTGCCACCTATGTTTGCAAGTCAGAGGCCTGTAGGTAGGGACACACTGCACATATTCGTATAGCCTACCTATATGTCGCCTACTGCTCTCTGATTGCCACTGTTACATAACAGATGAACCTTAAATGCATGCCTCGACTGGACTGTTATGGGTACCCTCACCTGCCTATGCTGTAACAACAGAGCTGAGACTGCATGCTCAGTGACACATACACCTTGCTGTCCTCTAAAATGTTCACACTCCCCATATGTACTAGGCTGCAGCAGCAGCTGCAGCCTGCAACATATGCAGCTGCATGTTAAGCTACCTGCTACAGACCTACCATACTTCACACCCCCTAGAACAAGGGATCCAGACAACTCCCATACATAGCTGGGGGTGGGGAGCAAAGGTCCAGCAACAGGGACATGTTTCACAGTTAGCCCTAAAAACAGAGTGAGCTGATAGACTAGCAACTACTGCAGCAGCATGCAGAGTCTGATGGTTATAACATCTGACACTCACATGTCTCTTCCGCATTACTGACCTTAACCCACTCAACTGCCAGATAATCACAATTTCATTTGACAATGGCCAAACATAGCATGCCGAACTGTGGAAATACCTCATAAATCTCAACAGTGGACAGTAATTGTACCTACCGTCTGTAATGCTGTAGTCTCCACACCTCACTAATGTCCATCTCAAAGACTAAGAAAGGGGGCAAGGCCTACATGAAGGCTTTAAATATTGCACTGTGGTGCTATATCATTGGCTAATGAAAGTCCAATCAGCTGTGTTTATGCAATTAGCAAGTCTGAGACATGAATTGGTGTACATACAGATTACATCACAATACCAGGTATGTCATACATGTCCCCATATAATGGGATACAGATGGGAGGATGCAGTTATGGGGAATGGGGATTACAACAGTAAGCCTGTAGTACATCTCTGGGAGTGACATGTTGATGATACTGTCTGTCCAGCAGCTACAGGCATGCCTCTCAACTGTGCCAGCTGTGAATGAAATCACAGCTCTGACCCTCTCACTCCCTCCTACAATGGTTGGCTCCTGTATGAAAGCTACTGGATTGTGATTTACACATATTGTCAGTACATAAGGGTGGACACAGCTGTCATATCACATGATGTACTGTCATTCAACTCCTATCAGTCTGTGAATGTCACACAGGAGTAGTTCAGACACTGTACTGACACTGACCCTGACTGTCCCTGATGTACTCTGGCTAGGTCACTGTTTTGTCGGCATTTGTATCTCACTGCTTGACAGCTATGGCTAACATACCTGGCAACCCCCTATGGCAGGAATGCTGGTCATAGCCATTATTAGTGGGGGGACACAACCCAATCTCAGTGACAGAGTGTACATATTGGTCATACAAAGCAAGAGTATGAATAGAGTAACAGATATTACTGTAGCATAAGCTTTTATTGGGGGTTCTAGCATGTGACAGCCAGATTCTCTATATCCTGAGAACAAGCAGCAATTATTGGCCAACCATTTGCCAGATATCCACATGTTTGGGCCAAAAGGGCCACATATATCAGGCACACATACACATGCTGCAAACATCTGCGTACTGGACAGGTATGATGCCTACAGGGAAGCTGTACTACAGCAGGTTTGCATTGCTATCTATCAGTGTGGTACACTGGTTTCGCTGGACTGTCCCCATATACATGTAATAACACACACCTATGTGTCTGATAGTGGCTGTATGATACAGTATTGGGACTATGCCAATAGGAGACACACCACAGTAGATGGCATTGATGGTTGTGGTGACATACAGCACACTCTGTCATGGCACACTCTGTCAGACATACTGGTAGTGTTACTATGTTTTTGATAGCCACATACAAAGTGTGATGATAGACTGTGGGGTATGACGTGGGAGGTAGCAGTGGATAGTGGAGGCTATTTTGGTTGTGCAAGGTCTGTACATAGTGGATATTTACTTATCTGTTCCTGCCATATGTTCCCCTCTTGATGTCTTTCAGGATGGATGTATCGAAGGAGGCACCCAGCATTTTCAGATGCTGAAAACAATATTATCCTGGATGGCCTCAGACTGCATCATAACATTCTGCTGTCCAGGAGATGCCAGCATCATGACGCCAGCATCATGAACACTGCGTAGCACTGTGGGGTGACCTTGTCACAGCAGTCAATGAAATAGGACAGAACCTATGAGCAGGGCCAACACTGGGTAACAGATATGGTCAATGCTGCACAGCAAAGGACCACTGCTCTGGCCAGGGACTGTGCTGCCACCAGTGGAGAGCCTGCAGCAGAATGACCACTCTTGGCCACAGAGAACTTGCTGGCAGACCTGTGTTCATTCACTGACTCCCAACCATTCATCACCTCAGACATCGTGGAGGTTGGTGGTACAGCATCCACATCAGAGAAGCATACAGGTAGGTTTCCTGTGTTGTTCATCACTGTAAAACTGTATCAGTCAATGTGGGAGCCTTTGCATACCAGTGCATGGGTGTCAGGGATATCTGCTTTGGGGGAGTGGGTTTGGTTTTAGCAAACACACATACTCAGAATGTCAGCAATGTAGGCAGTATCACGTTAGCTACTGTACGTGTTGGTATATGCACATATTACCCTGTAACAATGCCACATTTGGTATTGCTAACAATACCTCTCCCTCAGCAATGTCAGCAATGTAGGCAGTATCACGTTAGCTACTGTACGTGTTGGTATATGCACATATTACCCTGTAACAATGCCACATTTGGTATTGCTAACAATACCTCTCCCTCACATTTCCATAGGTATGTCAGGTGTGGCTGTAGTCCAAGGTTCTGTACCTGGTAAGTGTGATACTGTTATCTTATGAATCATATATACTCTAAGAATGTTAAGGGCTGCCATTTTGACCTAGGCACAACTGTTTTGCTAGCCAGAGTACAATACTTGTTATGTTCTATTTCTGAGTGGTTAACTGAAGTGCATTGAATGAGTAATCACAGTTCTGTATTTGCAGGAGCAGTAACACATTTGCACTTATTGTTGAGGAGGTTTATGCAGTCTGCCATACAGGAGGCAATTACTCACAGATGCCTGTTCACACATAATATGGAGATGGTACAAACCTGAGACAGTGATACTATAACTGGCATAGTATGCTCAAGAAGGGTGCACTGTGTTTTAGCTGTAGGTCTATAAGATACACTGACATATTGCTTATCACACAGGTGTATAGTACTAAAACGATGAATAAAAAAGGTTACACAGAAAAAACAATTGGTTAAAAAACACAAAAAGAAAAATCTAGCAAAGCTAGACTTTCTATTGTGTGATACCTTAAACCACTTGTACCAGAGGAAACATGGGATATATGCAAATTACCTTTTAAGGATATCAGGTGTTTCAGCTAAAATGGCAATTCTGAATGTCCATGACTTTTTCTTTTAAGTCTATTTATGTACAATTCAGGCCAATAAAGCCAAACCCTCTAGCAGTGGACATGCATGTTTCTGCCTGACAGTTCAGGGTTTTCCTGTGTGACCTTTTTACTCAATGTTTTAGTCTGGCTTTGCAGGACTAATGCACGTTTATTTTATTTTTATTTTATTTTATTTATATTTGTTGACTGGAAATAGGTCCATTTTCAGCAGAGGCCCAGGGAGAAAAGCTCCACAGTTAAAATAAACAGACAGTAGTTACATTGGATTACATAGCGATTAACAATTTATATAGCAATTACTTACAACATATTTACAGATGAAGAACATAGTACATCAGTAGACAACTAGAATCTTTATCTGTGAAGTACATAACAGACATTAACAAATATTAAAATAAGAAGTTCCTGCTGTATAACAAGTACTAGGCTTATGAGCATCTGAACTTGCTATAATCAAGGTAGTTAGTGGAGTGGAAAGAAAGGTATTGGTTGGATGGGGTGGGTGATATTAGAGTGGGAGTTGCAAGGGCATAGCCAGCATATTTTTATGTGGGCTTTTAGTAAAGTTTTGAAGTGGGTGCATGATGGTATGGAGGCAATTGTGGGTGGGAGGGAGTTCCATAATTTGGCTATGGTGCAAGAGAATAGTGCTTCACCAGCTGAGTTATTGACTTTAGTGATCTGCAAGTGATTTTTGTTGCTCCATCTTAGTGGTCTGGTGGTGTGATAGGTCGGAGTAGAGTAGACTGTGTCATTTCTGTATATGTGTGAAATAAACTTGAATTAAATTACTGTGGCCATCATTACTTTTTACCACTCAGATATATGAGCTATACACAGTCAACAATGGGGCTATAATTGCTGGGTAGTAGAATTGACTATGGATCTGAAGTGCAGCCCTTGCTGTCATAATCAAATTAAACAATCATTTGATTGGCTTTGCAAGAGTGGTGAGCTTTTGTGTAAAGAAATTTGCAACACTTTACTGTGGCCATTTTTTTTTAATCACAATAGGATATTTGAAGGGTATGTAGTCAAGTGGCAGCAATTAATGAATATGGATATTGGTGGATTGCAATAACAGTAGTTTGAGTGGTCTCATGGTATAAAACAATTAGGACTACAAGTTCAAAGCAACAGAACATGTGTGGGAGCTCATGGTTAGAAAACCAGCCAGAGCCCAGGATACACTTAATCCACCACTGATATTTTTAACTTTATCAGATGATAACAGGGAGACAAGTGGTACTTGGGAAAAAGTTAAGTTAGTTGAACATACAGGCAATACATGACTGCTATAAATGTAGATAAAATCTATTTTAGTGCTTTAGAAAGTTAGGGTTCATTGTTGGAGTGGTGATAAACTGAAAAGTGAGGTCTGACATAAATTTGATACTACCGAAAAATGTTGTGAATTTAGATGAAAATATTCAATAAATGGAATTCATTTTACTAATTGTGCAAATTGCTAAATTAGAATGCAAATGAAGGTGCTGGAGTGATCCAGCCAGCAGATAGGCAGTCCTGCATACCCTGTGTTGGTGTCTAAAGTGTGCATGGAACATTTCCGTGTACAAGAAAGTAAAAATTGAACAGGGGCTGTAAAAGCCCATTAGAAGACCACAAATTGCATAGTAGGCACAGATATGTGTAAAAACGTTTGCCCTGTGTGTCCAAAATATAATGCAAAATAACGTAATATACATTTTTTTGAATACCCATATTACTTTTGTGTGGCATGCAGCAGTATACAAATGTGCCTTTATGCAAAAAAAAATATTAAAAAGTTTAAAATCTAAATATAAGAAATATGTGAGAATAATGCACTATAGGGCCCAGTATGGAGTATGTACAATGGTAGATTTCAGTGGTTGCTAAGGAAGCAGGTCTTGGAATAGTGTAGTATCCTGGTTGTGTGCACGGCTCTATATGCAAATGTGCTAGGGTTACTGAATAGCAAAAATGGGTTACTGTGTCCACAGATAAAATCCATGTAGCCCCAGGACCATGTTGGTGTCCGCAGAAGAGCTAGCTGACATCAAAAGGGAGGTGTCACTATATGTTTAAGCAGATTGGAGCTCGGCAGCATCCATTTGCCCAGCACACCTTTCAGCTAAGCAGGGGGATGTGTCCTGTGCTGCTAAGTTTGTTTAACTGCAGAGCATGTGTTTTAGCTGGTTTGAGCTGTGCTGAGCATGTCCGTACATGGGTGTGTGCCTATTGACTGCTGAGCCTTGTTTATACCAGTGGCATAGGTTTGGTTGTCGTGCCACACTGCTTAGCAGGGAAGGCAGTTAAAAAATTGAAAAAGGAAATTGCCATGTAAAGCCAATCATCTATAACTCCACAATGATGTACCTGGCAGGTGGAATGCATAATAGTTAGCCAGTCACGCAGGCTGAATCTTCAGCAGACCACTGTAAATTATGAATATACCCTACAATCTGATTTCTCTCCCATACTCTGCACCCATGGAGTACAGACCTGAAAATGTTAACTGACAAAATGCTAGAGGCTTCTGCTGCTCTGCTACATCTGTATGTGCTATATGCTGAGGTCAGTGCTGATGCCACTGCTGACACTAGGCCAAGACTGAGAAGGAGAAAAGTTTTCTGGCCCAGGGTAACCTTCCATGAGCTACATGAGCTGGAGATTGTAGAACGCTACAGGTTGGACAGGGGCATACTACAAGAACTCAATGAGCTCTGCTCCCCCAACTCAGACTCAGAGCCAACAAAGGGGAACCCATCCCAGTGGAAACAAAGGTACATGTAGCCCTTAGAATACTAGCTACAACTACTTTTCAAAGACCAACTGGGGACACGATGGGAGTATCACAAGCATCAGCATCCAGAGTACTCCACCAGTTCCTGGCTGCCATACAAACACATGCCAATGAGCACATATATTTACCCCATACCCCTGAGGAGAGGGGCTGCAGTATGCATCTCTTCTACCATATAGCACACTACCCTGAGGTACTGGGTGCCATAGACTGCAGTCATCTTCACATCAAAGCACTGGCCGGTGAGGAGGGTAGAGTGTACATCAACTGCAAGGGGTATCACTCCATCAACTACCAGGTCATGTGGAATGCCCAGGACATTATCATGAATGTGTATGCTGGCAGCCCTGGCAGTTATCACGACTCCCATATCTGGCATGCATCACAGCTGTACCCGATGTTTGCCAGGGGGACATCCCATACTGCCATCTACTGGGGGATGCTGGCTATGCATTGGAACTGTGGATGATGGCACCCATCAGAAATGCACACACACCTACTGAAGAATACCATAATGAGGCACACACACAAACTAGGAACATCATATAGGATGTGTTTGGGCTGCTCAACTCTCGGTTCCGGTGCCTAGATATATCTGGTGGAGCCCTGCAATACTCTCCAGCCACATGTGCAAATATGTTCACAGTATGTGCCATGCTACACAATATGATTCTGTGGAAACAGCTGTGGCAGGAGCAGCACAGGGAAGGGACACACAGCCCCCCACCACTGCCAAGGTTCCCAAAGCCACACCCACAGGGGGACTTGGAGGAGTAACCCCCTTAGGCTGTCCATGTAGGCAGAGGTAAGTGTGCTCAGTATGCCCTGGCCTTGGCAAAGAGGCAACGTATAGCGCATGCACTGACACCTTAGGGTCCCAGGGACTGCCATTTTACTCTGACTCACATACATAGTTAAAAGGATGCCGGGCACACAATACAACCTGTACCTCACCATGTATTGGCTGTCTACTGCATGCATCAGATAGAGTCAGCCCTGCAACATGGGTATCTCAACTGCTGCATTCACAAGGTAAGTCACTCTCCTTTACAACAAATGTACGGGGTACTACACTATGGTAGCATATGCATGGACCTGCTGCTTGTATGCAAGGGAATAGAGTGGGCTACTGGGCTACTTGCAGAGACATAACAGCTATGTGGGACAACAAGTACTCCGTCCAATACTGACTGCCCTATAATATGCAGTAGGCCTCAAGGCAGCAAATCCCACTGCAGTATGCAAAGGAAATGCCAATGAGTGGGGTCATAGGACAGATGCACGACTGTTAATGCTAGAGTCCCCTACCCCCAACGCATCAGTGTTCTCATACAACTTCTGTAGCAGTATGTTTGCATGGCTATATCAGCACACCACACAATTGCTGTGCTGTCCCAAACAACCTGGATACATATTCTAATTTCCACAATATGCAGGGATCAAATTGTTATTTTTGTCTGCTCTTGATAATGTGAGAAAGTAAACATCATGCTCTAGTGGCTGGTTTGGCTCAGTGGGATAAGTACAGTAGCATGGCTGATGGTGTTCATGGTTTGAAGCCAGTTGCACCTACAACCTTTGCATGTGAGGTACCCCTATGGTAGGAGTCCCACAGACTGTCAATATGCCTTAATCTGTTATTGCAAGACAGCTGAACAAAGACAGAGACCTTGGAGGGACAGAGGGCCAAACCTACAGACATTATACATGCACTGAGTAACCTAGAAGATGGTTAGTCTAGCTGCAGGTTTCAACAGGTCAGAGTAGCAGCAGGATGCAAAGGCCATCACTTAATTGTGTCAGTACTTACAATAAATCAGTGGGCTTCATTTAGTAGTATAGTACCAGAAAACACAACTGTATGAGGAACAGAGCAGACATATGGGGTGGAATGCTGGACATCCTGCTAAAACATGTACACTGAGATGTGTGAAGACTATCACCCAGTGTGTGGTGTGACATCATGTACCCCAGTCACATCCTACCTACAACCACTTACAGCAGGAAATATGGACGAAGCCATGAACAATAGTGGGATAAAGGCCCAGATATCAGGAGAAGGATTAACTACTGGCCAGACAAATATATAAACTGTAGAGAATAACAGGTTGTGCAGTAGCATGGGTGTTCTGGTGTGTATGGAGTCACAAACTCAAATGTCTGGCATCATTACCTAACATTAGTCTAGAATGATTTGCCACTGCTGTGCCAGAAAATTAAAATGGTATTTAAAATGTACCATACATATGATGCAACACTCTATACAGTCTATTACAATCTGTACAGTCGATAGGTATGAATCATATAAAATATTCAGCACACAGCTGGGAATTCCCTTGGTCAAAATATCAGGTAGGTGCTGGACTGTTGAATCAGGTGCAGCAGCCAATTGGCTGCAGCACACAAAATCCCGGACTGGAGTAAAGGTAGGTTTGGCCTGAAGTCACCTTGTAAGTACTGACACTCATGCTGGGCATGCTCCTACACTTAGCTAACACACAGCTGCACCTAAGTTATATATATATATATATATATATATATATATATATATATATATATATATATATATATATATATAGATATATATATATATATGTGTGTGTGTATACACATATATAAAATATATATGTAAATGTGTATATGTGTGTGGGGTTGTACAAATGTGCACACCCACACACAGAATGCTGGCGTTATCTGCACCTACACACACAACAGTTGTCTGATGGTAACACACCAAGGCCGCATAACGACATAATCTACCCAACCACAGAATCCTGTGCCTGTGGAATGTCAACCTGTAGACAGACAATGGTGTGCTGGTGGTGTAATGTGCAAAGGCTTCAATGCAGGACTTGGACAGGCCATATTGTCATTGGCCAATTGTCCATCTAGCAAAATGCAGAAATGGTGATATTGTTAACTGTACACACATAGCAGGGGTATTAACAGGTACCCCACTGCTAGGACAATAGATACAATAACACCATAAAGCAGTTTCACTCTGCAGGCTACACATGCTGTGTAATGCAAGGCCACTTTGCGTAGCCCACAAGTACCATTACAGCAACTACCTGTACACCAGATGTAACCGGTGGAGTGTGCAATAAGCACTGCGAGCTTTAGTATTTTATAGTAGGTAGGTAGGAGTTCTAATCTCGCATCAGCCACCTTGTGTGTGTAGATATTTCCCTTACAGCAGCACACACATGACTGTCTGGCCTATGTCTGTGCAATGGTCAATCATTTTATTACCCTGTGACTAGCATCCTCCTCAACATCAGCCTCTCTGTCAACACCTGCTGATGTCATTCACCTTAACAGCACTGGCTAACAATCTCAAAGCAGATAAGCTCCATGGTGAGTGCAATAAGGACGTAGTGCTCTAGTTTATACTAATAGGGTATACTAATAGATAGGTAGGGGTTCTAATCTCTTAACAGGCAACTGTGTGTGAGTGTAAATATATCCCCCTGCAGTAGTGTACATATGCCTATCTCTGTGCAATGGTTAGACATTTTAAGGCCCTGTGACAATCTGACAATCTCCCCAATGGCCTCCTTTGCAAGGCCTACTGATGTCATCCACCAACAGCCCTGGCTGAAAACCTGAAAACAGATACGCTCTGTGGCATATGAAGTAAGTATGTAGTACTCTAGTGTGTACTAATAGGTAGGGATTCTGATCTCAATAAGAGCAACTCTGTGTGAGTGTACAAATATATTCCCATGCAACAGTACAGATATGGCCATATGGGTTTACAATATTCATGTATTTTACTGCCCTGTCAGTAGCTGCAGGACCTAAATAACCCACATCTACCTGGGCATAAATGCTATCTACCACCACCTACATTTGTATGTACAGAACACCCAGGTGACATGTATCAAGTGTAGCAGGCCTTGTCACAGGGTATGCATGCATGATCACACTGACTGCCCACATTGTCCCTGACACACTGTTCTACAGATATGCGCATAGGTAACCACACACATATACAGCCGTACCTTGCTGATGTCATATGTCTGCTGTGCTGCAATGTCATCCTGTGCCACTATATTGCCACCAAGTCTCCATAGCTTAGCCACTCAGACCCCTGGAATGGAAATATACACAGTTCTCTGAGACACCTGTCATTCTGCAACACTACTGCCAATCTAACACTATGCAACAAAGGTGTAGTCATGAGGGTCTATATTGCCAAACTAAAATGTTATTTAAACAAATACAAAAACACTGACACATAAATACCGAACAACATAAACACTGAAACACCTAAACACTGAAAACTTCCACATCAAATTCTCATGGTAGGCAAAATCTCAGAAACAAGAGCAGCTGACATCACCACATTCATTACATACAGGGCACTCATGAACAAAACCATCTATGTACATATAGTCATATATACAACACTTTAGCTGCTTAGTCTGTTACCAAAATGACACTTACATGAAAAATGCAATTCATCAACTTCAGTCTTGTGGGGGGCTGCAACACCCAACTATATATACCAACTCTGAGATCGCACTACTGTGAGGAAAGGACAAACCTTCTGATCTTCACTGTATTGTGATCTCATTAAAAACAGCTGATGAATGGCATTTTTATTGTAAGTCCATTTAGTTAACAGATTTTTCCATAATGCAAGATACACTTGGTTAGGTGATATTCAATTTTTTTTAGTGTTCTCTTAAATAGGATTTCAGTTTGGTAATATAGACCATACTCATTACACATGTCAGCATACAGCACCTGCCATAGCATAACACTACCACTCTACAGAACTACATGTAATATATTATATTCACCCTGTGCATCAGACACATATGTGCATATCCCTGAATTGATGGTATGAATGTCAGGGATGTGGCACATGTATCATCACATGCACAGGGTGTGGTGTAGGGGTGCCAGAGGCCTAGGCTATGCCAAACAGTTGACAGCATATGTGTGAGCCTGGAAGGGGTGCTGCCTAGCTGGGACATGGAGAGGTGCTGTGTGTGCTTGTTGGTGACCTGCATGTGGCAGTGATATTTGAGTATGCGCATGCACGCAGTCAAGTTGAGTACTAGTGCTACACATGTGTATGTTGGACAGTTGTGGATTGTACATGGCAGAGTGGACAGTTCACCATCTCTGGCCATGAACACAGGAACTGGTTCTGCCATGAGTGTCACTGGAACCATCATGACCGGGGCCAGAGGCAGTGCTAGCTGATGGTGACTGGTGTCTGCGGGGCCCCTGTTCCCCAACGGGACTGTCCAGGACCATGTGTCCATGGCCTGCCATGTCATAGTGTGGACAGCACACTCGCATCTGTAGTGGTGGAGGCACTGCCACTATGGGAGTGTGACTGTACATGGCCACGTGGACTCTCAGCAGATGGTGTTGCTGACCTACATTCACGTGTCCGATGTCCGACTCCAACCAGATGTTCTGGTATAAACAACATGCAGTCAAGGACTGACAATGTCTCACCCCACCGTCTGTACACTGCATCAGTGAAACAATCCATGGCATCAGCAATGTGGTAGAGGGAGTCATGGATGTCAGACTGTGCTGCATCTATAGCCCTCAGCATCCATCTGGTGTTGCATATGGAACATGTCTGTGCCTCCATGATGGACGAAAACATGCAACAAGTGACCTGTGATGTGACACCTGTGACAGGTGGTGGATGGGCTGCATTCTTCCTTTGAGCACCCCTGCCAATCTGTCATCTGTGAGGAGGAAGACAAAATAAGTACATTACCTGCACTATTATGTATGGTAATCCACACACACACACACACACACACACACACACACACACACACACACACACACACACACACACACACACACACACACACACACACACACACACACACTCACGCAGCTGAGGATCCACAACTGCATTACACATACCACATCTTATTTCTGACTGCTTAAACTGAGCACACAACAGCAGGTAATTCACTTTAATCTGCAGGCTCCAACCCAGCATTTATTGTAACTTTGTTGTGCATACCTCATCTGATTGTGATAAAAAATATTGCCCAACTTCTTAGTGCAATCAATCATTAAGAACAAAAGCCAAATCAGGGACATATTCTAAATATTGCATGTGTATAATTAGTTACTAGAATAAAAGTTTTTACATTGTCATCCATCTTCTGAATGATATAGAGTGTGAAACTCAAATGTCTGTCATAATTTAGTGACTGCAATACTAAGTGATTTGCCAGGAAACTGCAAATATTAATGAAGGGGAGCTGAGACCTAATCTCAGCTTTGTTTCACCCTAACACTCCTATTTATTCACACCAAAGCATACTTGTATTGCAAAGATAAATGTTAGCTGAGCAAACACCAGGGGGATATTTACATTCATCCCCAAACAGCTCCCACCCTGGACGGTAGTTATAAGCCCTACTGCATACACCTCCTCTAGTTGTCAAAGAAAAATAAATACCTCTTAACCTCAAAGTGCAGGAATATGGGACAGAGCCAAAAATAATGAAGAATAACCTAATAAATCAGAGGCAGATTTTAAACATTGCTCTTATATATTCCACATTTTGCTTTAGCATGGAGTGTAACCAAGAATTTGAAAGTTGTACTCATGTATCCACTGGCACTCCCTGGAAGTAGATTAAATCAGTGCAATAAGCAGACTTGCTGCAGTAACTGTTCTCTTGATAATTACAAAAATTACAGTTGATGTATACTGCAAATATATATTAACATGGGTCATTTTTGCTAGATATCCTTGCTAGATCCATCCGATGGTACTGACAAATCCCCATATGTAACCATTAATGAAGGTAAGAAATCTATATACAAGCTTTAATGTTTTACGTCTAGCTGTGGTTCTTGCCTTTCATTATGCATAATCTGTCTTCATATCCACCTCTACAACCCTGCACAAGAGCTCAGGCAGCTTAACCCTGCCTTCCAAAGCATTTAATTTCATATTCAGTGTACCTACTTTTTTCTGCAGTTTTGTGGCCTTTATGTCAATATCATGAAATATGGGACATTTAGTCTGTATGTAAGATCTAGAATGTGCATAGCAATTTTATTAACTACCTGTTGCACTCATTCCATATAGTGCTGCTGCACAAACAGGAGCATCTGAATAGATGGCACTGAGTTTTCCTTTAAAAGCTTTTTTATTTCAGCTATGGAATCCCCAGCATGGTGATTAAGTTCAGGTTACAAACATAAAAATGCAGAGAAGCCCTTTTGTCAGACATAGCAAAAATCACAGCAATGAAAGGAAAATATTAGCTCTGAGGTGAGATTCAAATTCAATAACTCCAGTATGCTATGCTGCCATCACTGCTGCTGGGCCAACAAGAGCCTTTGGACAGATGGCATTAAATTTTGCCTTAAGTTCTTTCTCCATTTAACTAGGAAACAGCTAGTATCATGATGAAGGTAATTACAAACACAAACATGCAGAGAAGTCTTCTGCTCAGGCATTGCTAGAATCACAGAAGTGAAAGGAAAGTACTAACTTTTATTTGGGATTGAAAAGGAAAACCTAAATATACTGTATTGATATCACTGCCACTGGATCAACAAGATCCAGCACTGGAGATCTTGGATTCAGGTCTTAAATGAGAGTGAATATTTTCCTTGCACTTCTGTGATTTTACCAATGCCTAGACAGAGAGCCTCACTGCATTTGTGTATATCTGTTTGTAATTTGAACTTAATCACCATGCTGGGGTATTCCTGGCCGAAAGGAAAAAATTCTTAAGGGAAAAATTCAGTGCTATCTATCCAGAGGCTCCTGCTGGTCTAATGGCAGTGACATCAGTGTAGTATGCTATATGTCTTAGATTTCAGCTAATATTGCCCTTTCACTTTTGTGATACAAGCATAATAAATAACAGGAAGTAGGAGGTGCCAAACACTTGTGAATTGACATTAGTGGCACCAGCAGTGAAGTTTGTAGATATGCCACTGCTGTTACCCATATATCACAAAGATGGATTACTGGTCTCTTGTCTACATCTGAGGAAAAAGACTGATAAGTAGCAGGTATGCTCTTGCTATTACCTCCTGTGGATCTAATTACCCACAATGAAGGTATACTTTTACAAGTCCATCCATAGGCTGTTACTAGCTTAGCTGCATCTAAATACCTGTGGCTTCTCCAATTAACAAAGCAATATCTTTCAACTACTCCATCTTCAATGGAGCACTCCAGTTTAAGAACATTTGCTACTATCAGCTCAGCTGTTTGGTGTCTACTCATATTTCCACTCTCTGTTTGAACCAATGAGAGACTAGGATCTTAAAACATATTATCAGTCAACTGACCCTGTCATAGGTGATGGAGGTTTTCTTTCACTGAATGTACCTTGAGAAAGATTAGCACTGTGTATAATTTAAATCAGTAATCATACATAGGGAAGAGATCAGTAGGTTACATTTTGAAATGCCAACTATGTTTGTGGTGGCAGGTGATGCTGAATTATCTGTGGATTAAATTTGTATGGTGATTATGCACTGTAAACCCAAATCTCAGAATAAAATGCAAAGCACTGTGCAGCGCTAAAGGTAAATGATATCACAATCATGGACCCAGAAGATATAGCCAATTTACTTGCAAATAAATTTAGCTCAAAATTAACCCCCTCTCCCTTCCAATATTCTCAGGTTACAAACCCACATCTACACTCACCTCCCCCCATATCAAACAAGAACAAGTTCTCAAGGTACTATTTAAGGCCAAAAACACTACATCATTATGGTCAGATAACAATAACACACTACTGGTCAGAATGAAACATTACTTGTCAGACCTCTTTCAGAGGCTATTCACTATCAATACAGGCTTCATGACAGATGAATGGTGGACAGCAACAGTCTTTCCCTTGCACAGAGGGGCTCATAAAACCTGGAAAATTATAGTCCCCATAAGCATGACCTGTCTCATCTGTAAAGTTATGGAAAGTATCACTATGAAATTATAGGAAACTTGCAGACACTTGGCCCATTTCACATTTGTCAAGGATAGGGCCTGTCTAATTAACCTGGTTGACTCATTCAAAAAAGTTGCAGAAGCAGTGGATGAGGCCAAATCAGTGCACACCAGGTGTGTAAACCTCATTAAGGCATTCAGTACCATTCCACATGCAGGTATTACAGATAAACCCTCCCAGGTAAATATCAACCCCTGTACATCTCATTTGATAGTAAATTGTGTCATAAATTGAAATGGCAAAGTAAGGGAGGGTGTTTCTACCACCTCCAAAAAACTGTGACTAGTGGTGTACTCCAGGGCTTAGTCCTTGAGCCACTACTCTTTGGATTTTACTTATCAGAGGTCAAAACTAATGTGAAGGATTTGTAGTTTGCCAGTTTTGCAGACACCTGCAAACTTGGTGTCATCATAAAGTCCCCAGAGGACACCAGCCTTGCCCCAAACAAATAATTGGTGTCTAGACTATAGACTAAAACTAAATTATATAAAATGTATAATTGTATCCTTCATCAAACATGACTCCCGTTGTAACTATCACATTAATAATACACCCATGAAAATTCATCTTGCAGTTAGGGATCTGGCAACCTATGTGTACAATGAACTCTCCTTTGACAAAAACATATTCATTATTGTAAGGAATTCCTTTTTTCATCTCCGGGTCTCCAGGACTCAAGATGTAATCACTGACACTCATTAAGTTGATCACCGACTTTAATGCCCTTTTCAGAATGTACCTGTCCAAACACTTCTTACAGTTAGACTAACCAAAATATTTTTTCAGTAACTATTTGAAAAGCTAGAACCCAGTAGAGCGAGTCATGAAATACAGAGAATGAGTGGAAGAAAGATGAGACTTACATACACCAAGTCCATGATGTTATTTCTCAAAATATTCCCCTTTCTCCAAGTTATGTTCATCTTGGAGTTGGTGTATTTGTGTCCAGGGGTGTGGAGGATGCAGGGGACCTTGCACACTCCCCTCACACACACAAAAAGAAATTTTGAGGTGAAGAGTGATTTTATTTTGGGATTCACTATTCTCTTGTGTTTTCAGTCCTTTTTTTTTGGGCTTTTCAGCACTCTGCATTTTGATTGCTGACATTTCAATAGTGAGTCACATTTTCACTGAAATCTATTCAAAATGTCTCAGAGCCTTGCTCCTCTTACTCATAACCTACTAGGCTGGTCATTGGGTATTATGCCCCTTTTGGTATGTACCTCTGTAAACATTTGTCAGATCAAACCGTGAAAACTTTGCAAACCATCTCAAAGCCTTATCCCTCTTTTCAGTATCAAACAGGCTAGTGAGATTTGACCTCTGCTTTCTGTACAGAGCTTTAACAGATCCTGTTCTGTCAGACATATTAAACATTCACAAATCTAATATTATCGTAAACATCCAAGATGTCAATCTCTTTTGTGAAATAAGTAGAACATGTTGGAGGGATAGGTATATGATAGGTATGTATTGCAGAGAATACTGCTTCTATGGAACCGTCTTCCACTCCACATAAAACATAACATTTCTCTCACTCTATTCAAATGTAATTTGGTAGAATGGATGAGCAACAGTGAATTCATCCTTAGTTTAGAACTCTTGTACCTCATGGATAGGGGAAACATGTAAATGCCTCAACATATCTTTGTTCAGCCTATTTCTGTTTTATTTTTCACCAATAAAATCAAGGGCATATGTATCACAGAGAATGCTGCTTTTATGGAACTGTCTTTCATTCTACATAATGCAAAGTACTTATTTTACTCTGAATGCAATTTGAATAAATGGTTGGGTAAAAATATTCCTATACTATATAAGGGTATGCAGTGTAGAAGGGGTAAAACCTATCGTGGGATATAAGGCTAGGCTTCTTAAGGTCTTCACAGATTAATAATCTAGTAAATACCTAGTTATATTCCTTGCTTTTTCAGCAGAAATGTAATCCATCCCTCAGCAACTAGAAAGTAAAGCATTTTTGTTTTATTTAGATTCACTGGCACATTACTTGCTGTTCCAATAACAAAGCAATTAATATAGCAATAACTAATGACTGGGTGTGGTGTATTGAAAATTGACCCGTAGTTGGTGGGTTTAATCATGAGGATGAAGCCCGTGTGTGTGTGTGTGTGTGTGTGTGTGTGTGTGTGTGTGTGTGTGTGTGTATAAAACTGTTTTATATATATATATATATATATATATATATATATATATATATATATATATATATATATATATATATATATATATATATATATATATATATATATATATAAGTGTGACTATTCTTTTGTAACTTTACTATAAAAATGGTTTACATACCATAGACTAGAAGTGGTGATCCCTAATTATAGTTATATGGTATTAATCATTTATTTTACTCACTTCTTCTCTTTCGGCTTTTCCTGTTAGGAGTCGCCACAGCAGATCATCTGTTTCCATTTCTTCCTTTCATCTGCATATTGCTCAGTCACACCAACCGCCTGCATGTCCTCTCTCACCATGTCCATAAACCTTATCTTAGGCCTTCCTCTTTTCCTCTTACCTGGCAGCTCCATCCTTAGCATCCTTTTCCCAATATACCCATCATCCCCCCTCAGCACGTCCAAACCAATGCAATCTTGTCTCTCTGACTTTGTCTCCAAACCGTCCAACCTGAGCTGACCCTCTAATATACTGATTCCTAATCCTGTCCATCCTTGACACACACAGTGCAAATCTTAACATCTTTATCTCTGCCACTTCCAGCTCAGACTCCTGTCTTTTTGTCAATACCTCCGTCTCCAACCCATACAACATAGCTGGTCTCAATACCCTCTTGTAGACCTTCCCTTTCACTCTTACTGATACCCGTCTGTCACAAATCACTCCTGACACTCTTCTCCACCCATTCCACCCTGCCTGTACTCTCTTCTTTACCTCTCTTCCACACTCACCATTACTCTGAACTATTGATCCCAAGTACTTAAACTCATCCACCTTCGCCAACTCTACTCCCTGCATCCTCACCATTCCTCTATTCGCCCTCTCAGTCACACACATATATTATGTTTTAGTCCAGCTGACCTTCATTCCTTTCCTATCTAGAGCATATCTCCACATCTCCAGGGTCTCCTCAACATGATCCCTACTCTCACTACAGATCACAATGTCATCTGCAGACATCATAGTCCATGTGGGCCTCGTGTCTGATCTCGTCTCTCAACCTGTCCATCACCATTGCAAATAATAATAATAATAATAATTATTATTATAAATATTAATATTAATATAAATATTATTTCACTCACTGTGGTACAAAAAAGCATATAGTTGTAAGTGTTTAAACAGTAAATTACATCAATGTATAGTATGACTTAGCTGCATTCTGGTTAGGCTTATTTTCTTAGCAAACGTAGAAGCATATACAGCATGCATATACTTTGCCCCAAGGACACATATTCACACATTGGTAAAACTAAAGTTTTATCATTTTGGACCATCTACAATGAGATTGAACTTTGAAATGTTGAGTTATGTTGAAGAGCCTCACAGACGATCTTTACAGAGACTGCTAAGCAAAACATTTTCCCATACCATATAGGTGACACACCTCTCCAGTCAGGCAATGTCATAAGATGTCTAGGTATTCCAGTTGATAATTCCTTATCTTTTGACTGCCATGTCATCATAGTATTTAGGAAAGCATTCTATCTGGTTCATCTGATTTATAAAGGCACCTTCTCCTGATCCAAAGAAGTACTAATTCTCCTTTATTCATATCCCATCAGACCCATTATCAAATATAATGCCTGTTTTGTCATGCATTTGTCTAAATGTATAAGCAAACTTGACGCATCTCAGTGATTCATAACTAAAAAAAATAGTAACCTCAAAAATGTTAGGATAGGACAGACTGGTAGTCCTGTCCTTATACTGTTTCTGATAGGCTTCTCTGTGGAGACATGTGTCTAGCCTTTCGAACCATGAGAGATCCAACCCTATTTAACCTACTATTTCCAGGCTTAAGGAGCTAAATCTTTGTCATTGCATCAACAAATAAATAAGACATGCTGACATGATAGATTCATGTCTCAGCATATTCCCCACCTCTGGAACAAGCTTTCACTGCTTTTCAAGCAAAGTAGACCCCTTGCCAACATCAGGGTAAACCTAGATAATTGGATGAGCTACCTAAAATTCTCTACTAGTCTATCCTGTGCAACCCTCATAGAGGCTGGAGAAAACTTTTGAATATCTATTATTTTCTTTTGTAATCGTGACAGCTGCAACCTCTGCTAAAGAAGACAATGTACCGTGTAAGTTTGAACAAGTTGACATTTTAGTGTCATTAGAGTGTTAGGGTTAACTACTCAGTCTAGTATGAGGAATGTTGAGAAGTACTCTGGTGTGAACCCCCTGCAAGATAAAGAAAATGATTGCTTGCCATATAGCAGAGTCTTTTTAGAAGACTATGTACAGTACACAAACTCTGAAAAATAGCTATATTTTTTATACAGTTACATCTGGCTCAACTAGAAAAGAAAGGTAGGCTTACCTTTTCACTGTTATCAATGACACGGGACTTCATATTAAAATGGTCTTTTCCAACCAAATGTTTACAAAAATACTGTCTCTAGTATTCAGAATAAAGTTAATTTCTAGGAAATGTACAAGGAAGAGAGCAGCTGCATTCCATGCTCCGGATAATAACTTCCCATGAAACAAAAGTTTTTACCCACACCTGAGAGCTATCACATGCCAGTAACAACAAAACTAGATACTGGTTAATTCCATCAGATTTTCTATGTACTTTGGTAAGCAACCCTCTAGGCCTAGAAATATCCAATTTGGCATCCAGAAAGGACACTTTTTTGCCTGTCTGTATACCATCAAAAGACAGATTGAATCTATTGGACTGTATATGCTCAATAAATTCAGCCGCATTCTCTTCTCCCCCATCAAACAGAAAAATTAGATCATCAATAAACAGAGCATATAATTTAATATGCTGTATATAAAATGATGATCTGTATATACATTCCAGTTCAAATAACCCCATACGCAGGTTGGCATATGCAGGGGCAAATGCCACCCCCATAGCCGTGCCTTGTTTCTGTTGATAAATTTCCCCATTAAATTCAAAAAAAAAAATTTCTAAGTAGAAAGTTAACAATTCCAAAATATACTCTGTGGCAGGAGATTCACCCATAAAAAACCTAACAGCTTCAATACCAAAAGTATGAGCAATATTTGTATATAAACTTTGCACATCCATAGTGACAAAGCACATGTTCCTATTAATTTCCATATTATTAATTTTCTTCAAAAAATCAAAAAATCAAAAACATCTTTAATATATGCAGGTAGGAACATTACCTTAGGTAATAACAGCTGGTGTAACAAACATCCAATATTATGAGCAAAGTATTTAGTCCCCAATACTATGGGGCATCCAGGTGGGTTCAACAGACTTTTGTGTATTTTGGGCAAATAATAAAAGCATGCAATGTCAGCACCATTAACAACAAATTTCTTTTTAGCATCATCAGAGGAAATATACCCCAGTCTTACACCCTTTCCAGTCAGGTCCAAATACTCACTAATAGCTGACCTGTACACAGAAAAAGGGACCTTCAGATAAACATTGTCATCATTTAGGTGTCTATAGCACATATCCAAATATTGGGTTACATCCATAATAACAAGTTTGTTGCCCTTATCAGAGGGCTTAAAAATAAGATTCTTGTTATTGCTAAGAGCTACCAGAGCAGACCATTCAGCTTTTGTTAAATTATATATGATGTTATTGACATTCCCCAGAAACTTATACATTTCCTGTTCCATTGAAAAATTTAACATCTTGTACAATTGTAACACCTTCTCATTGTTAAAAATAGGAACAAACTTGCTTTTTGCAGAAATCATGCTAGTATCAAATATATAATAAGCATTAGGTGTTTCATCGGATACACAAGAATAAAAGCTATCCATATCTGAATCAGAATCAGTATCATCTGAATCATAATATCAAGAAGCCGTCTTACCATTACCAGGTGCTTTGGAAATTATTCTACTGTGATCTGGCTAAACTTACCTTCTAGAAGAAGTGACATTTGTACTCGCTTCGTTTGCTTGCTGTCTTGAATAGTTGGATTTGGTGAGGTTTTCCGTTTTTTAGTTCCTGGTTTCGATATATTTTTCTTGGTTCGTCATCTTACCATTAAACAATACTTTAAGCTGCAATTCTCTAATAAATCTAAAAATGTCACACTTTAACTCATGAATACATGACATAACAGTAGGAATGAATCTAAGTCCACATTCTAAAACGGCCTTTTCACAATCATCAAGAGCATAACCAGACAAATTAACAATATATGAATGACAGTTACCATTTACCCCTTTTCCGTAGTGGGGACTGCTGGGTTTGTTGTTGCCAATGTCCATTATGTTGTCCCTCTCTCTGGCGTTTCTTGCTCTGTGGCCCCCATATCGAGTACTTTTGCTGTTCTGAAAGTTCAGTTGATGCTGAACCCCATTCTGGGGTTCAGGAAGTGGCAGAAAGTCATTTTTATTCATAGCATGCATCTTTTTCTTCTCCAGAGGAAATAAAAGTAGTGGAAGCATATGCAGAGGAAAATAAAAACTGTTCTCCATCATTACTCCCCTGCTTAAATGAAACTTGCTGTAAAACTTTCTTTCGGTGAGTCCTGGACAGGAAGGGCGTACCATTATCACAGTTGCGGGTATCACGAGTCAGTTTATGCAGTTTTCTATCCAAAATTTCCTTCTCATAATTCTGTAATTTGACATTAACATCTTTTAAGATTTTATCAAGAAATTCTGTGTTTGTTTTAGAAACCAGATCATTACATGTGGAGCTAATTTCTGTTTGCAGTTTTTGTTGTTTCACCCTATCACGTTCAATCAATATAGCAACCCATTCTAAGGTGCACTTGTGTGCTGCACACACCCACCTTTTATGAAAAGCAACATCTATTTCATCGTTCATATCAAAAGGGGTTGCAGGATCATTATATACCCTTAAACCATGGGGAGGGGGGTGATATCAAGCGCCACATATTTATTCAAACTATGTAAGTTAAGGAACACAGAAGTTTCCTTAAAGAACAATTTCTCTAAGGAATCACACAGTACCTTAGTTTCAGGATTAAAGATGTATCAAATCTTCTGTCCACATTAGAGAAGGGATTTGGAAGATGATGGTTGCAAACAAATTCCCACTTGTGCCACATACTAGATATCTCTTCAGGCCTACCACTGGATTCAGTAACAGTCTCTGAAGTTTGAACATGGCCATTCACTTGCCTCAAATAACTGTCCATAGGATGTTGCTGCGAATCCGGTTGGTTTCCATGAAAAACCCTTGGAATATCCACATTGGGGTCACTGGTCATACCAGAATAATATACAACTAAAACAAAATAAAATAAAATTAAGAAACAAGCAAAAGACCAGTAACCCAGTAGAATCCAGAAGTATTTTATTTACTCTCTTTACTCTCTGACGTCTTGGCTGGAATGCCTTCAAAGGAGAAAACACACCCAAAAAACGCTCCATATAAATAACACAATCAATTATTCAATAAAAATTCAATTAAAGAAATTCACAAGCACAATTAAAGGAAAACTCTCCAATTAAGTTCAGAATTCATACCATTAGGTATGAGAGTATCAAATTTAAGAATATAGATGGCTTCTTTATATAAAAGTTTATCCTTAAAATAAGTGTCAGTAAATTCACAATTATTACCATCCACTTTTTCTAAAATGGTGCCTTGTAAACCCGCGTGTGAACCCTGATGTGCTTGATGAAAATGATCTGCCGCAGAACTAGTTTCTTTAAAGTATTCTGTATCTCTTATATGCTCAAGAAGTCTTACTTTGAATGCTCTCTGAGACTGACCAATATAAATTTGGTTACATGGACATTTAAGGGCATAGATTATACCAGTGGTATCACATCTGAAACATTTTCAAGGGCCTGTTCTCAGTTTACAGGAGCTGCTCTGGGATTGGTGTGCTTGCTCTGATCCCTGGAGTGAATCCAAATAAAATCTAAGGCAGCCTTTGACATCTACAGAAAAATAAGTATGTTTATTCACTGTACTGCACTTTTATACTGTGTATTATTAAATTTCTACCTACTTTTAACTGTTTTTAGCAGTTTTAACTGTTTTGCTGTTTCACTGTTTCAAGTGTTTGCTGTTTGAGACTGTTTTTTCTGCACTTTGTATTTTCCAGTACTTGTATATTTTATAGCATAGCCTAGATTTAGATTTGCTGAATCTAGACTGTTTGGCATTATCTGAGCACCAAAACCAGCCATCTTACATTAAGAGGGCCCCCTGCACCCTTGTGGCAGAAGAGTCTAAGAAAGGACCCATCTAAATTGGAGATTGTTGGAATAAGGCTCAGTACTGAGCATTTCCACTGGCCAGTTTGTTTAAAATTTGTCTGTTTTATAAAAGGATTCTCACAGTTGCTACATAACCCCAGCATTTGTGTGGGGTTTCATCGGTTTTAACACAGCTCTACAAAGTTTGGTGACCAGCCACTGCTTTACTATCTTCATCTGAGCAATCTGAGGCATCTGTTTGTGCATGGTGCATCTTTGTGCAGCAACACACAGTGGACTGGGGTGGAAGTTTACCCAGGATGTAATAGTTTGTTTATACCTGCCCAGAATTTCTGAGGCTTGTTATGATTTATTTCCTGTAGATTATAGTAGTCATTTTTTATGTCTAGTAGAATGGATTTTTTAGTGACGTTCCTCAGTTGCCTATATTTAATGTGGTCTTGTGGGGGGGGTCTTTAGTAGTTTGCCATAATGCCCATGCCTTATTTATGAGGTAGATTTTTTGTTTAGACTCTTTGGAAAGCCATGGTGCAGTTTTTGCCTTAGTTCTTGTTGAACGTATGGATGCATGTGAATCAAGGATTTCGATGAATTTGTTCTTAGAGTATGTGACTGCTTCATCTAAGGGGAGGTGTCTTAAAATTGACCATTTACATGAGTTTAGGTCTTGTTGAAATTTGGTGGGGTTAAAGTTTTTATTGTTTCTTACCATTCTAAGTAAGGGTTGTGGGGGTTAATTGCTTTATGCTTAATAATATAGGTGGGAAGGTGATCGCTTAGGTCATCAGAGAGGGTCCCAGAGGTGTTCAATTGGGGATGACTATTTATAAGTACCCAATCAAGTATGCTTTCTTTTTGGTTTGGTTTACATATCCTGGTAGGGGTTGTGATGACTTGTGAGAATGAATGCAGGTTAACATGGATTGTTGGGGAGTCTGAGGAACAGGTATTCCAGTCTATGTTGAGGTCTCAGAGTAGTATGGTTCCTTGGGGGTAGTGACATGTTAGCCAGTGAAGGGTATCTTCAAGTGTGGCTACATTATTACCCAGGGGAATGTACATACAGATGATATAGATACATTTATTTTTATTAATTTGTAGTTTGGTGGCAAGAGTTGTTAATTTGAGGTGGTTGCATAGCTTCAATGGTGATGTTCAATGCAGATTTAAATAGAACAACTATCCCCCCCCCCTTTCCAGGAAGCACTATCCAGCCTGTATATGTTATACCCAGGTGGTAGCACTTTATTGTCTGTAATGCTAAGTTTTAGCCAGGTTTCAGATAAACAGAGAATCTCAGGGGAGTGGATAGCTAGGAGTGCATGGAGTTCATGTACCTGGTTATTAATACTTCTAATGTTAAGGTGACAGGCCAGTAGAGAGTCAGCTGGCCTATCAATTGTAGGATTATAACTTGGATTACAATTGGGGGGTAGGTTTGACTGAAGTGGATGGGCCGGGGTTGGGGTGGATGTCACCACCAAGTTTTAGATTAGTTTTAAACCTAGTGATGAGCTTCAACAGTTTATTTATGAGTTTATAATAATGTTTTAATCTAGAGCTAATGCTTCTAGGATTGGCAGGTTGATAGTGAGAGCAAGGTGCAGGGCTGGACACTGTACTGTAAGATTGGTGAAAGGTGGAATGGCTTACATTTGGGGGAGAGTATGGCCTATTGGGTACTGTTATCCAGTGAGATACTGTTTTTTGTACAGGGTGAGTAGATAAGGGGCAAGCAGAATGGTTAGTAAGGAGAAGTATAGCATTATGTGCACATTAGTGTGATAGTTAAGGGTCTGTATTGTTTGGGTGGTCCAACACCAGAAGAAAGGATGATTGATTTAGAAGTAATAGACTTGGGGTGGAGAAAGTATGTTAGGTGGACACTGATAGGTTCTTATAGATGGGGGTGTGGGTATGGATGCTGATAGGTTCTTATAGATGGGGCGTGGCTATATAATGGGGATGGGTGGAAATTGGGGGCAGGGAGATGAGTGGAGCAGGGCTAACGCTTACTACAAGTGTTTTCTAAGGCTTCCTGGAGTCATAGGTAAGTATTTAAAGATTAAGTTAAATAGTTATGCTGTAAACTGTATTTAAGCTTTTAAGGGAATTAGCTAGGTTTAGATTATAGTTTTTTAGAGTATGATTTTCAGAGTTTTAAGGTGGAAAACCAATATGTTAGTGTAATATTCAGGGTTTTGTAAGCTTAGAAAATAGTGTTGCAGAGAGCAGGGGGTAACTGATTTAATCAGAGCAGGAGGGAGCCAAATTACTATGGGGGACAGACTATAGTTGCTTTGGACCCAGGTCAGCAGTATACATTTGCAAAGGATTACAGGTTTAGGTAGGATTACAGGTAAAGGTATTAACCTTAGCAGTTTGTTGTGGTCTGACTTCAGATAGGCACAGTTTCTGCAGGGTAGTGACCTTCAGGTAGGAGAGCCCTTTTAGTTAAGTTATTTTGAGGGGGACTACCTAAAAATAGAAACACAGTAAAAATAAAATCCTTACAGGCTCACAAAACTAACCAATGTGTAAGCAAACATCTGAGCTTTCACTTCAACTACAGTAGTTACAATATTTTACAGCTCTGTGAACCTACGAGCACTATAGATTGTTTGTTTAGTATTGAGCTGAAATCAGAGTAGATCTGTGCTGGCTCTGGTTTTACTGTGAACTAAATTAAGCACAACACAAAATAAGCTAGTAATTAAATTAAACAGCCAATTCATGTGAAAGTAAAAGTTGTGTGAGTTGCCTGGTATCAATTTTACTATATGTATGTGAGCAGGAGGAAGGTATTAGGCACTTAGGTGGTCAGTGAATGTGCTATGCATTTTCTCTTAGCCAAAGAAGGGCATACTGAGCATACCTTCATCTGTCTACAGCCACAACAGTTGGTCGTTCCCCCTCTGAGTCCTCCTCTGACTGTGGCTATGGTGACCCAGGCATTTCTGGGGGGGGGTGTGTCCCTTCCCCTTGCTGATCCTGCTGCAGCTGTTTCCATGGGATCAGATTGTGTAGCATAGCTCATACTGTGAAGATTTTTGTACATGTGCATAGATTATACTGCGAGGTTTTACCAGATGTACCTAGGCAGTGGAACTGTGACTTCAGCAGCCCAAACACATCCTCTATAATGTTTCTGTTTTGAGCGTGTGCCTCATTATGCTGTTCTTCCATGGCTGTGCCTGCACTTCTGATGGGTGTCAACAGCCTTGATTTCAATACATAGCCAGCATCCCCCAATAAAGGTTCTGTGGGATGTCCTCCCTAGCAAACATCTTGTACAGCTGTGATGTGTGCCAGATATGGGAGTCATGATAACTGCCAGGGTTGCCAGCAGACACATTCAAGATAATTCCCTGGGCATTGCACATGCCTTTGCAGTTGAGGGAGTGGTATCCCTTGCAGTTAATATAGATTCTACCCTGTTCACTAGGTGGTGCCTTAATGTGTACATGAGTGCAATCTATGGCAACCAGTACTTCAGGATAGTCCACTACACAGTAGAACTGTTGCATATTGCTGGCCCTCTCCACAGAACTACAGGGAAAACATATGTGCTCAGTGGCATGTATGAGCATAGCATCCAGGAATTGGTGGAGGAGCTTGGATGCTGATGCCTGTGACACACTCATCATGTCCCCAGTTGGTCTCTAAAATGTACCTGTAACTACACTACTAAGGGCTACAGGTACCTTAGTTTCCACTGGGATGTGTTCCCTTTGGTTGACTCTGGCTCTGAGTTGAGGGCGCCAGAGGTCAAAGTTTGTGTAGTGTGTCCCTGCCCACCGTGTAATGATCTACAATCTCCTGGTCATGTAGCATCTGAAAAGTTACCTGGGGCCTGAAACCTCTTCTCCTTCTCATCCTAGGCCTATTGGCACCAGCAGCAGCATCATTGGCTTTAGCATGTAACACATACAGATGGATCAAAGCAGCAGAAGTCTCTAGCATTGTGTCCCTGTAGATTTTATTGTGTATCTACTCCAATAGTATTAAAGCATGCAGGAAAAACCAGTATGGCATCTACATGGATGCTTGATAGCTTGCTGAATAGCTTGACCATGTTGGATTGGTTCATTAAAATGTAATTCACTTGCTTATGCTGTAATTAGCATCTATTAAACAGACCTGCTACTTGCTCATTAGTGTGCTATATGCACCTCTGTGTAAATAAAATAATCACAGGCAAAACTGGTATTACATTCCTCCGTTCCCATGATATCGCACAAACATGGAGTACAAAAACTGAGGAAAGTTTGCACACCCTGTACTAAAACCCAGGACCATTTATACTTTAGCCCTGCACATATATGTGCTGACACAGAAATAGTTACATGACAAGCACAGGGAAACCTGCTATTCATTCCTCCATTTGCTGTGATTGTGCTAAGTGCCATATGGTGCAAATAATGACTAACATAATAAAAAATGTACTTAAAGAAGACAGAATAACCCATTTTGCCAACACATGAAGAGAGGGATTAGCATCTTAATGAAACAGAACTTGTGAATTGTGCACTGCTTATGTGCATTTACACCCTTCACAGACTCACAAGTACACCTCTGTAAGTCTAAACTGACACCCCAGATGTCATCATTCACTGATGCCATACATTGAAAACAAACACTGAAGAAGTATCTACATGATGCAAACATCCCTACATAGTTCCAATTTATTAGCATTCAGCAATTCTAATGAGTTCAGATCTCATTTGCATCTTCACTGAGCTAACAGTCCTGAATCTATACAGATGGCAGCCGTGTAGCCAGGGAAACAGCAAGGGATCCAAATGTTGAACACACAAGGAAGAGTATTACTTTGCTGTATATCTACACAGAGGAGTACTGTTGTTGAGAAAATATGCCTGTATTTCAACAGCTACATACTGCATATGCTAACATGCCACTATGAATAGTCTGTTTAATGGGATTTACACTTTTAGCTGTTTCCGTTAGTTACAAGTGTATTCTTCATTTGGAGGTGGGTGAAAAAAGCTGAATTTATGTGATGGCCCTTTAAAAGTCTATGCTGCTATTGTTACTCTCCTTTTGTTGCATTCACCATATATCGAACTGGAATTATGCATCTGCTGTCACATGTTAAGGTAATTTCTGTACAAATCTAAGACCTTTTACTTACTTTTCTGTCCGTGTAGACTCCTTTCAGTGGTTGTATTCAAAAAGTTTTTGAACACACAAGGAACACCAGCATGGAGTCTATATGGCTGCATTAGAGCTTGTTGAATTGCTCCACCATGTTGATTTGCTTGATTAGCATACAACTCAGCTACTTATGCTGTAATTAGCATGCCACTGTATTAACCTTTTTTGAGCATATGTGTGCACCATTACACGGAGTTTCCTGAATCTAACAATATTTGTGGCCATGTGCACATAACACCATGACGTGCACACTGTGAAAAATTACTGTGTAGGCTTTATTGAATTTTCTCAATAAGGGCCACAAAATATTACGTTTTGCCTGAAAAGCTTGTATTGAGGCAGTAATACTATTGTTATGTTGTATAATTACGCACAGTGTGATACAGTGTCTGAAATTATGTTTAAGTCATTGAATCTGCCACTGAATGTATACAAATCCTCATGCTTTCTTGTCATATATTCCACACATAAACAAATCTATGAGTATTTTTTTTTCTGGTTGTGAATAGAAGTACGTATAATATAAATTAACTCTTTAACACCTATGTAGTGTGAAATGTTGCACCTTTTACAGCCTGCACACATCCTTGCATTCCAGAGCATTTTCTGAAAAATCAACTTAAAAAATAATATAATCGAGGTTTTTCTACTGCAAGACATCCTAGATTAACAATCTTACTATCATTTTATTAATAACTCATTGTTGTTTCTATTTCTGCCTATTATAAGCTGGTAAGTTATTTAGTTAAGAAATCAGACCAAAGAAATTTCTGGACACCATAAGGAGCTATGGTTGTTAACTGGAATCATACAAAAAAAGGTGCTATAGGTGTGAATGAGTTAATGCTCTTGGTAGTGTCCCTGGAAGAGCAATTAAAACAATAAATTAAAGTGTCTCATAACATTTTAGACTATTAATATAATTAAAAGGATTCATGCAGCAGAGTTACTGAATGACTTATAGAGCAGTGCAGTCAACAGCAAGAATAAAGCCAATTGTAAGAGTGGAAAAGCTGATGGCACTAAATGGGTCATGATCAGAATATGCAAAATAGCTGCAAGAGCAACTTGCATTTCATGTAGTACCCTGTGAGAATATGCATGTGCATAATAGTCATCAGAACGGTGACTGTATTCACTAAAGTCTGCAAGACGCTGCAAAGAGTAACCAAATGCATTTAACCACACAAACAGACTAGTCATACTAGGCTGGTGGCCTCTTTCAGGAGATCCCTGAGGTGATATTTATAGTACAAGGTGAAATAAGGCCAAGACATCAAAAAAACTGCTGTCTGTAGATAAAATATGCAATAATGTTGCTTGATGGAGCAGGGACATTCTTTGGCTTGCTCTCATTGTCGTCCCCTACTTAAGTTACTACCAGAAAACCAGAAATTTTTGTAGGAACAGACAAAACGTATCAGGACAAATCAATGACAGCCTGCAAAATTTGCAACAGTTTACAGTATCTCACACACCCATATATACGCATACCCACATGCACGCACATTTGCACAGCCATATGTGCACAGTCACACTTGCACACACATTGGCACACTTGTGTACACATGCAGATACAAAAACACATGTATTTTTAAGATGTTAATGCTTACCTAGCATTCTGATCTCATTATGACAATAAATGGGAGCAGAATACAACATCACATAGCCTATAATGCAGACCTGCTCATAAAACCTGCAGGATTGGGAACAAAGGGATTGAAAGTTACTTGAATAGCTGGCAAGAAGAAAAGGCAGCACAGACATCCCTTGGCTGTTCAGAGATGTAAGCATACATTTGTGCTGTGAATGTATATGAAACACAGCAAAAATCCTAAAAATGGTTGCCTTTTAAGCTAAAAGATGTTTTGTTTATTTTCAACAGCTGGATTAAACAGATGACACTTTACATTAGTATGCACTGCAGCAGAGTAAAAGATCTGGTAAACAGCTCAACCATATTATTTTATTTATTTTATTTATTTATTTATTTATTTATTTATTTATTTATTTATTTAAGGGACTATGCTTTTCACTTTTTTTTTTTTGTTTGTTTGTTTTTTGTTTTTGTTTTGCTTTACTGTACACATACAAAGGCAAGGTATTAAGCGATGCTGATTTTTCATGTTTAGAGTAAGCATAATAACGTCAATTTTTTTGCAGGATGCCCTGGAGGAGCAGTATAGGGGGAATTCAAGAAGTGCTTAGTGCTGTAGTTACTGTACAGTGCTATGTACAAGTAGCTCTATAAGTGCAAATTATTTGAAGGAAGATAATGAGTTGCACCACTAAACACACCAGAGAAGCTGACTTTCAAGATGGCTGCACACTGATTATCAGGTCAGTTAGAGCTCTCCAAATGTGAAAACAGAAACTTTGGAAATATCCAGCAAACCCGTTTATTTGAGAAAAATTCAGTTACTGGTTCATCAGTACACTTCCTAGATATCAGCCACAAAGAAAATCTGGAAAAAGACAAAATCATCTAGAAAAGGAGAAAACTAATTCTGGTGGGGAAGACCTTTGCAGCTTTTCAGCAAAAAGCAGATCAGGTTTCAGCCTCAGTACAGGAGATGGCTTCCAGTAAATTAGAGGAAAAAATAAATCAAAAGCATTCAGTGGTGTTTTTAATAAGTGAGACACTGGAAAAATACAGTCAAATGATAGGCTGAAAAAGAAGAAGCTTTACATAGCTTTTCAGATGAGCTGATAAAGCTGCTGAAACCAGAGGATAAAATGAAGGAAAGACTAGTTGAACATGAGGCTTCTCAGTAAGAACTGTTTCAAAAAATAATTGAGCTAGAAGACAGAGCACCCAGAGAAAACCTGAGATTTTCTGGTGTACCAGATAAACTGGAAGAAACAGATTGCTTTAATTTTACGAAAGCACAAATTAGCAACTGGATGTGGTATTTCACAGCAGGATTTGGTAACATATCTGTGTCAATGCTTCAAATTCGGCCATGAGAAAGAAGCCAAGACCTATAGTAGTAAGGATGCAGTGATATAAGCAGAAGGGGCAGTTTCTGACAAAAGTGTGGCAGAAGGGTAAAATATTATCAACTGGGTCACCAGAGCATGTGTGCAAAAAGATTAGTCATTCTACACCATGTAGAAAAGGAGTGAATTTATCCCCACAACTAGAGGGAGTCTATTTCAAAGTATCGAAAGACCACATCAGAGAAAATGAAATCATTGAGACGGCATCAGCGAAACTTTAAAACATCGAATACCCGGAATTCTGAAAGCTATCCCCGGGAAAAACACTTGGCTACTGGGGCAAAAAATACAAACAAGAAAACAAATAAAACCTTCCAAAGTTAGGGGTCTTTGCCCCCTCACACCACCCTAACTAAATATACCAACTCTGAGATTGCACTACAGTGAGTAAAGGGTGGTGTTCACTATGATGGCCAAGTAGTTCTTTTCCCTGGGTTTGTTTTCGATGTTCCGGGTGTTCGATGTTTTCAGTTTTGCCGATATCACCTTGATGATTTTGTCTTCACTGATGTGGTCTTTAGATATTTTCAGGTAGAACCCTAGGGGATGTCACAAGGCAGGTGTGAGATTCAAGTTTCTCTATCCAGCTGTATTCAGAATATTCTTTTCTGAAGGAGGAGAGACATTCTTGGATGCAGAACAGGCAAAAGAGGAAGATTGAGACAACAAATTGATGACAATTCTGCTTCCTATTTCTCTGACAATAGCAGAGATGGAACCTGGCCAGTAATACCTATTCCAGTGTTCCAAAGGAAAATGATTAAGTGACAGAAAAAAGCACAAGAGCTGATGAAAAAAAAAAAAAAAAACAGGAGTACATTGGACTAAAAACTGATGTTGGTGATCGTGATAATGAAGAACAGGGCTAGCATAAATTTGAAAGTAGGAAATAAAGGATGAATTACAAAGTGACATTTCCATAAGAAGTGGTTCGAACTTGAAAACTCCAAAAAGTGGAGGGGAGGATGAGGGAAAAATAAATAAAGAAAGAAAGAAAGAAAGAAAAAATAAAAGAAAGAAAGAAAAAGAGCAGATGTTTATGGACTATTTTAAAGATGTGAGAGAACTGTAAAGTATACTTTTCCACTGTGTCATTAATGTTTAAACGGATAATGAAGAAACAGAAGATGTAGCTATAAGTAAAAAAAAAAATTAGTAATAAGTGTGTTATAAATTTCTTGATGTAAACTGCATGGTACAATGTAAAGTAGTACTGTACAGTATGCAGACATACTTTAAATGTGAGGTTGGAGGAAGTATTATCAGTAACTGTTGTTAATGCCAGTTATGTTATAACAGGAATATACTTGTTCTCCCTGCCTGTAATATGTCCGGGGTTTATACTGGCATAAGTTAAACCCTAGTTATAAGAAGCATAATGTTGGGATATTGGGCTGCTAAGGGAAGAGGGTGAAGTAAACTGATTTGGTCATATGTGTTTATTATGGTAGTCCCTTGTTGCTACGCATACATGTGGAAGTATACACTAAAATCATGCAAAATGATAATTCACCAGTATTTGAGATGAGTTATATTATGCAATTTCAAAACCATTAGCGAGTCTTTTTTAAAACTATCAGTAGAGCTCTGCAATGGCAGACACAAAGTCCACTGGCACAGACAATTCATCAGGAAAGTACTGAACCATGATCTGTAAAGCATCTGTATGGAAAAACATTGAAATTAGTACTTTCATGAGAAGTGACAAGTAGTTCCGTGAAAATAATTAACACCTGATATAGTGAAGGAAATACAAGCAAATACATTTCTAGTAACAAGTACTTTAAGTCATAATGATGTAAAATGTTTTAATTTAATGGTAGCCAGGGTAATTTTTCTTAAGGCTAAAAAATCTGTTATTTAAGAGTGTGCAAGTTATTTTTCACATCTGGGATGGAAGCCGAGATGAGACAAGAAAGGATAATGTGGGCACAGGATAGAAGAGAACCATTTTCAGCATGGATAAACCTAACTTTAGATTGAGTAAAGCCTGTGGGTGTAGTTGACTCTTTGACCACAAACTTGGTGATTTACTCTGTGAGAAGCCTTCAGTCTCTGACAGGGAGTCAAGCAGCAGATCACACATTAAGCTGTCTTCTCATACTAGTTAGCAAGTAGTAGCCTATTTTAATTCTAACCATTTCAGTGGAAATATGCAACCCTTCTTGAGCTTTCCAACAAACTATGACATTTCTCATAACAGAAGGATTATCGTTACGTAAACCAAGTTTTCTGCCACTCAGGCCACAAACAGTGGGGCACAATGTACATCAACTGTTGTGGAAGTCTTACAACTGCCTTGTGTATTGTTCCTTTGACTTCTGCTCATTAACATGCAGAATGCCATTACAGTGCCTCTGTTGCATCATCACATGGAGGACTCTAGAGCACTTTGGGTTTTCTGAAGTGCTATATTCACTTTAGTCTCATAACCACAGGCACAGAAAATAACTGCAGTATGCTTTGCCAAAGAATAAGGATTTGTATCACTTTGTCATTACTTTTGACAACATTTACTCTTCAAGAATTGTAAAATTGCCCAATCTGAGTTTGGATTACCACACAGAATTAACAAACTTGTTAGCCATGTTCCTGACTTGGTAGTTTATGAGATGACCTCAAAGACTCTCCCTCAGGCAGAACAAATTAACGGAGTTCTTCTTTATGCTGAAATTCCAGGTAATTCAACCGCTGTGCCTTTTTAAAAGAAGTTAAGACAAATAGTATTATGTATGTTGATCAAGAAGGATTAAGCTACTATGTGAAAGAAACCACTGCATATTTCCATGGTTCTCAATCTGTTACTGCAAAAATTAGGGGCAGAGGCAAAAACAGTCAGGGGCAAAGGTTATTAGTTAAGGACACTTTAAATGTTGATACTATCAAGTTGAAAAGTTAAAAAATACAAGGATTCACTGTAATGTATATTTGATGAAAAATAAGTATTTCATTCTTAAGATACATTACTGTCTTCAAACTGTAACCATTTCTGTTATGCTATATTATCACTAATTTAAGGAAGGGGTGAGCAAAACTGAAAAACAAAGTAAAGGATGTCCCTGAAAAATCATGAAAAGATGAGTGACATGCTAAAGAAAAGGAATCTTGAACTATTTATTGCTCTAAAACTTTCAGACACAGACAAACACACATACATTATAAATCAGACTGAATAAATTGTTCTTCTCAATTGATGTGTATTTCACCTGCAGTCCTCTCAACTCTTATGAAATGCAACAAGTTACACACCTGCTACTGCTTCTCAATGAATTTATTTATCATCTGGATTCAAAGCATATGCCTGATACAACAGAAATGAAAGTGACATCAACCTGCACATACAGCTACGCTTCTTAGATTTTAGTTTGTCTATTGGATAATCCCAGTGGGTTCATCATATTTGTCTCTAATCTCCTGGACTCACTGTGCCCTATCAAAAATGTCAGATAGCATAAAATGCCAGATGTTGTTTTAAAAGAATTTTATACTGTGGAAAAAGCTGGATAATGCATGTCCTATTATTTCATCAGCATCTTCCTCTATCAGTCCCAATTTTTAATACCACTCTCCCTGATAAAGGTTTTTGAGGTAACATGCTGACAGCAGTGCTCAAAGGCAGGTATTCTCATTTCAATATTACATACAGAATTAAATAGAAATGTTGTAAAGTTCTTTAGTCATACTTGGATTCAAGCCAAATCCACAAATTAAAAGAAGGAGAGCTACACTGGTCTACAGTAATCTGAAATTAGAGGAACGTCGGGTAAAAAAATCCAGGTATTAAATTTTGGCTGCCCCCATATATAGAATGCAGCTGTACAACAGAGACTAGTTTGGGGTGAACAAATGCAGAAACACAAGATCTGGTCATTTCTTTTTCCTGCTTTTTGTTGGGACTGTTGATTATAGTAAAAATGCTTTATGTAACAGCAAGAATTAGATAGGAAGAGATCTGGATGCATGAAATAAACAGAAATTGTCCAACCCACTCAGTCCGAAGGAGGAAAATGAAGGAAGAACAAAAATGGATTTATTGCAAAAAAGTTTGAGAAATGTGCATGTTTGGGAGAAGGGTTGCACACTACGTCAGAAGGCAAAAAAGATAGAAAAAAAGTAAGCAGGCAAGAAATACAGAAAGAAAGCTTTAGAATGTGTCGGAGATTGATGTTAGTGTACTGGCAATAGGTAAGGGCAATATGGACTACTGAAATCTTAGAGAGGGTCACTAGAGTGGAAGTTTTGAAATTCATGCCATATTGTTATACACAAATAAAAATGAAGAATGCTTAATAATGTCTTGTGTCTAAATGTGGTATACTAAATACCAAGAATCCAGCTGTTTCCCCCCCGAATATGGTTCTCAAGTTTGCCATTTTATCCCCATCCTTCAACCACTCATAGATTGATAGGTATACACAAGGCTAACAACAACTGCAGCTTTTATAAGCCTAGCCAAGCATTCCAATTGTATGCCATCAGTTTCTGTGCCTTAGAGATTATTTTAAGGGGTATATATTTGCTAGGAAAAGATTTCCAGACTGTTTTTGTTTGTGAAAGCATAGGTTCTAGACCTGGGGTGTATTTCTGATTTCCCATCGACTGCTCCAGGTTTCTCTTGAATAAATTAGGGAAGAGCACTGCTTCACACGGTGTAGAAACCAGTTCCAGAGGAGGGAAATTCTCTGAGACATATACCTGTTGCTTTAACATGTTCTGTTTATGTGTCAAGCAAAATAAAATTTAAATCCCTAGATCAAGTAATTCTGATGCCATTAATTTTACAGATATGCAAAAGGTCGATCAGAGTTGGAATCCAAGGATGCTTTGTATGCCAGGTATAGATTGCCTCTCAACAGTTTGCAGGAAACAGAGTATAGAGATAGGGCTTTGATGTGATCTGCACAGGATTTACTGCTTACACCCTGCATTCTTTTCTTGAGGAACCTCTGTGGATGTTCCAGTTGTTGCATGTGCCTGGACAGGTACATACCGAAACGGGTGCTGTACTCAATGATGGGCCTGATGAGGGATGAATACAGTGGAACGATAACTTCCTTGAGACCTAGATACCATGAACTTCCTAGTGTGGCTGACTTCCGAAAGGGTACTATTATATATTTCTTACAGGTTGACAGGTAAGTACTAGGCTAGCTGCCCTTGTGGGCCATTTTAATCCTAACCAATTTCCCTTTTTGCACTTGAAATAACCTATCCCATTTGGTTATAGATTGGCCGTACCCATTTTATGGCATATGAGTTTTGAGCCATGATTTTGGCACCAGTCATTTGCCTGTATTAATCTTCCCTGTTGGATGTTAGTGCCTTTGGGGGGATACTATTACTGCAAACATGGTCAGCCAGAGGCCACTAATGACCAGCCTCTTTGTAGAGGTTGCCTCTCCTATCCTAACTTCCTGGGTCCTATCTAAGAACCATCTGGCTATCCTGAACATGACATATGAGGTTTATGCCTATATCTGTGAGTTTGTTTACAATGCCCAAGTAAGGTATTGTATCAGATACCTTAGCCAGGTCAAGGTCGACAGTATGCACATTATGCCCTCATCCAATTGCTTGGGTGACCTTGTCAAAGATGTCCACCAAGGAAAGGTAAGGAAAAATTGTAAAAAAAATTCAATGGTGTCCCTGAAAATCATGAACACATAAGAGCTGTGCTAAGTAAAATAAAAATCAGACTGAATAAGTTTATCTCCTTAGTTCATGTGTGTTTACTTGCAGTCCTCTCAGCCCTTTTGAAATGCAGACACCTGCAATTGCTACTTAATGAGTGCATTTATTCATTTGTTAACAAGGAGGTCCAGCTGGATTGAAAAGACTAGTCCATTACTTTGGAGAAATGAAAATAACAACAACCTGCAAAGAGACATGCTTCATGCATGCTTATTAATTAGGTAATCACAGTGGTCTTATAAAATTCCTCTCTAATCGCTCTGATTCTCAGTGACACCATTGTGTTTCTGTCAGATCTTCACTGTGTTTGCCAAAACATTTTCGATTTTATTATAGAGCATTTATTAGCACAGTAAACATATAATGACAGATGTCACATTTAAAGAATTCTTACACTGGAGAAAATTCTGGATAATGCACGTTCAATTGTTTCATCAACATTTTCACTAACAGTTCAAATGTTCCAAAACATTGATGAGTAACATCCTCCCTCCCTTATTCTTCAGAAAATAAGCTCAAAACTGTGCTCATAGGAAATGATCCTATCCTTTTTTGGCATTATATCAAGAATTAAAAAGAAATAAGGTCCCTTGCTTATGTCACATTTGGATTCAAGCAAAAGCTAAAGGAACACAAGCTACACTGGCCTACAATGATCTGCGCTAGGTGAACCTCAGGTTCAACATTACAGCTATTAAATTCCGACTGCAACAGATGCAGTTTACACGTACAGCAGAGTCTGGTTTGTGATGAACAAATGCAGAAATACAAGAACTGGTATTCTGTTTGTCTTTTTTGCCCCTTTTTGTTGGCACTATTAATTAGCTAACAAGAAACCCTGCTTTAAGAAATACCAGAGCTGTACAAAAAACAGGTTTGGATATACAAGATGAATCGAAACTGGCCTGTCCACTTAGTCTGTGGAAAGAAAATGAAGGAAGACTGATAATGAGTTTATGGCAAACATGTTTGAGACTGTCTGTGTATGTGTGGGGGAGCAGGGGGTCCACACACCTGTGACTTTGGGGGGTAAGCATACCTCTCAACCTCTTAGAGCAAGAAATATGGGCAAAGCCTAAAGTAATTGGGGGACAATGGCCCAAAAATAGAAAGAGATGTTAAATATTATTTTTATACACCTAGAAAGTTGCTAGAAGAACAATATTTGTGTTAACATGCATTTTCTGAAGGACATGAAGTCTGAAACTCAAACGTATGTAATTATTTATTGACTTCAATCCTCAGTGATTTGCCACAGAACCACAGATTTTATGAGGAACAAACCAATCATTTGAGTCAAAAGTCTGGACATTCTGCAAAAATCTGAACAGTTGAGAGGTATGGGATAGAGTTACATATTTCGGAGACCAAACAAACAAGGTAGAAGAAATAAAACCTCTTACAGGTACAGAGAGGGAATGTTAAAATGTGTGGGTGATTTAGGTGTATTTAGATCAAATAGGCAGGATCCACTGTGGTCTTTGGGGTAAACATGGAAAAGTCATGCCATGCTATTAAACACAAATAAGAGCATCCCTTGTTTATTTGTAGTATACTAAATGTTGCAGATTAAACATTTTTTTTCCCCTGAATATGTTTTTTTTTAAGTTTGAGCAGTATGTGCCCATCCCTCATCCATTCCAGGAAGGAATATCTTTTATAAGTATAGGGTAAGCGGAGCATTCCAAATAAAGCAGAAGATGCATAAATAAAAATAAAAACATAATTTAGGAAAAGGAACATGTAAGCCATGTAGTATAGCTTTTGAATCAGACATCTGCATATGTAAACATGCAACAGACACCATGCAGACTGAATTTTTTTCTTTTTTCAGTTATTCTTGCTAAATTTTACAAACGTAGGAGTACAGAACATCGTTTCATGAAAAAGTGGTCTATCATAATAATTCTAAAGTTGGCAGCAAGAAGAAAAAGTGGATCATTTGCTAACATTGTGGAGAAAAAGGAGAGTCCCCAAGTGGACACAGAACTACTCACAAGCCCCTGTCTGAGAGATATTCACTTATTAGAGTTCTGCCAGTAAATGATAGCATCATATCACTGTGACTGTGTGTTGTTGGAAGGAAATATCTGTAATAGACCATGCAAGTGATGCTTGGACTGGGTCCATTTTAGTAGAGGAAGACCCTGTAGCAATGCTGTAGGATTACAGGAGACCAACCAAAAAAGTACCTTTGGTGTGCCGTGGTTAATGTGGTTTTTCAACACTCTTTGGACAGATGGGACAAACATTTCTGATTGCAAACTACGATTCAAAAAAGGAGACAAAGCTTTGTGCTTCCATTGTGGATGTACAATATAGGAAGATACTAGGCAAGCTATCATTGTTAGATAGTTAGTCTACTTATAAGTTCATGCCACTTTTTTTAGGCACATCTTAAATTGAGCAAGGCAGTATATGATAACCCTGGTTTAAATTTCTTAAATTTCCTCAGCACTTCTGATTTAGAAGCAGTGATACAGATTCTACCCTGCCATGGAACACTGAATCATCTCTTTGAAGCACTGTGGGACTTTACTGTCTGTATATGCTTTTATATACTTATACAAGTTGTGACAAAATGCCTATAATGTCTTAAAGAAAGTCCTGTTCACTTGAAATAACACCTCTGGTACTCAATAGCAATTTTCTGTGCCAGGAGTTATTTTGTGAGGACAGAATACATACACAATATAAGAGATATTTTAATTCTTTAGGAAGATTTTTTAGCTTTACTTGGCTGTAACACCTCCATGACAGAGCAGTGAAGGTGGGGATGTGTCTGTCTTGACAAATACAATGACTTTGGGAATAAGTTAGTATTGTAAATATTATATTAGTTCAAACATGCTACTTATATTAATGTCAGGAATAAATTAATAAGGAAAAAGGGGCTGTACAATATCTACATGTCAGTGATTACTTTTAACATTGGCTCTGTTATAATATTTTTAAAATCTTTTGTTGTTCTACTTTAAGAGAAGAAATGTGCTGTCTGTAGGTACCCTTCTTCAGTAGTTATGCACAGATTGCCAGCTGCCTGGATGTGCCATTCCATCAAGTGCAGGAGCAAAAGTGGGCTACGTACTGGTAATTCTTTGCACTAGTAATCTGTCACTTCAAGTCTTATTGAAGAACATCTACTGGTGGGCAATGAAAACACCGGTGATTGTAGAAGTGACCATCTTGAAGTAACAGTGACAGTCATAGTGGACTAGTACCAAGCACATTTGTGCATCTGTAAGTTTTGGCAAGCTTCTGCTACTTGGTGGTCCTGACAAGAAGGCTCAAATTGATGAAAATGTATTCCTGTCAGCTGTGTGCAACAGAGGATGAAGTTTGGAAAAAAGGGATCAGTGGGTGTTTAGAATGTATGACTGCACAGACGAATTGGGCTGTCTAACCTTTGCGCATAAAAGGGATGCTGCCACACTACTACCAGTTATCAAAAAACATGTGATACCTGATACCACTGTTGTGTCTGATCAGTGGACAGCACAGAGTGGAATAAATGATTTTTCAGGCATGAATTACATTCACCATACCATGAATCACAGCACCATTTTCACGTACTCAGTAACTGGTCCATCAACTAGTACTGTAGAAGCTACAGTATGTGGCCCATGGTCAAAAATCAGTTCAAGGCCATGAAAGGCACTCATGCTTAAATTATTCCTTTAAATCTAGACAAATTCATGTGGAGATCCAAATATGGTGGGTATTCTTACTAGGTATTTGACAACATCCTGCACTATATACATGAATTTCAGACAGCTGAAGGCTAGCTATTCCAATGCATCCCACAGAAAATGAGAAAAATGAATCTGCCAAAGTAAATGAGTAACTGCAAGTGATGGAATGATGGATGGACTGATTGGGAATTGCATTTATTGTTTTCCTAAAATTATGCTTTTTTGGAAATGCTTAGCTTTGTTTTTCATTTTCTGTCTGTGTTTCTTCTGTGAATTACTTTGACATGTAAGAACAATGTGTCTTACTAGTACACCATTTTATTGTGAATACAGCAGTTTTGCCAATTATTTTATGAGTTTTAGTTAAAGTATGCAAATTCTTTTTTGCAGTTTTGCTGTACTAAGTTAAAATTAAAACAAAAAAAATTCTTTTTCTGCATTCTGTTGTGCTTTATTTATACAGAAAGTCCCTAATTCGGTGTTGTGATTTTGAAACCATTTTACTTCATTTGTAACAGCAAGGATCACTGCTTGTTAAATATTCATAAAGAATGCTTTAGCAAACCTTGTGAATATTCATTAACTATGCAGCAGGGTCATTAAGGGGCAATGTGAAGTGATGAGATGGGGTTTGGGTGAAGTTTATTACTGCCCATACTGGGGTATGTCAAAGACATTATGCCACTTTTTCTGCACAAACCACATTCAAGGCTTCTGCATCTGAAGTTTTAAAAAAAAATAATAATAATAATGTCCAAAAATGTAGTTGGGGAAGTGTTGACATGTGACACTGTCAGCAAAAAAATGTCAACAGCAGTCTATCCTCACACTCCAGGAGTGCCTTCCTCTATTTTTGCTCATGCCACTGAAAAAAATAAAAATAAGTAAAGCTGTTGATTTTTATTATATAGGTGTAATATGTTAAAATGACAACACCATCAATAAGATAAATTAAACTGTATTTGACTCTTTCACCAAAGCCTTGTAATTTTATATGCGAGAATGCATCAATCTTTGACAGAGTCAAGAAAGTAGTTCATACATCACAGTGGTTTCTCAGACTATATAAGAAGTTGCAAAAGCCTCATATTGATCTGGCAAATCTGGTATATCAAACTGGTAATGTCTGAACATCTTGTTTACCCTACTGTGTGAATGTATGCACTGGGACTACTACAGTGGGTGACGGTGGAATTGCAGGTTGATGCAGCATTTAATGAAAATATCCTAACATACCTTTGTACACAATAGCTGTTTTAGCATTATGCTTAGAAAAAACAGATTTTTCACATGACTTAAACCTTTCATCTAGCCATTCTATAACTTTTAAAAATACATCTTTAGGATATTACTGCATAGACAGCTCTAAAGGGCAGTTATACCTAGTGGTTTGATTTGTTAGAAAATCCATACCGGAAATTTATGCTTACAGAGATTTTCCATGCTTCATCTTCAAGTGGTCAGTTCAGCAAAGAATCAAAGGATAGTCATCTATATCCCTCTCACTCCTCCACTCACCAATTTTTCACACCAGAGATTTGTTTGTTGGAATCTCAGGTCTGAGCTTTTTCTGGCATTGTCTGTAACTGAAACAATAGGTTTATTCGAGTACTAGTGCAATCACATACACTTTTCAAACTAGATGGCACTGATAGAGCTGATGATACTAATAACGTACTTTAAATTGAAGTAAAAAAAAAATAACTCAAATTCTTTTTCCTTTTAACTGATTATTTATACTGCCAGACAACATAAACCCAAAGCTATGTGACAGAAATTGGACTCCACAAAGGTACTGTAAGACTTTTACCTCACTGTCTATCATACCTCTCAACTGTCTAGATTTTTGCAGAATGTCCAAATTTTTGCTTCATATTTTTGGTCGATTCCTCATAAAATTTGTGGTTTTCTGACAAATCTTTGGGATAACCTGAGGATTGATGTTACTAAATAATGGCATACATTTGAGTTTCAGACTTCAAATCCTTCAGAAAATGCATGTTAATACAAACCCCGTTACTCTAGCAACTTTCCAAGTTTCTAAGAACAATAATTAAAACCTGTCCCTATTTTTAAGCCTTTGTCCCTCAGTTTTGTCAGGCTTTGTCCTGATTTCTTGCACTAAGAAGTTGAGTGGTATGCTGTCTATTCAAGCAGTCACTTTTACCAGCATGCATGGCTAGACATGGCTTTTCTTCTGTTATGAGACCAGTGTGCTGCAAGTTTGACTGGTTAATGGACTTTTGCAAAGCTTTTTTTTATAGTAGTTTGTTGGAAAAATACAAGTGATTTCTTACTTTTAATTAGGGAAATTGCATCAATGTTTGATACTTCTAATGCAGGAAAAATGGAAAATTACTGCTAACTATATATTAAATTATTAGGCTTCTATAGTCTGGAAGCACTGTAATTTATGATAAACTGCCACATTCCAGTGTTATCTAAACTTAATACATCCAGTTATACATTAGCTTAGATTCTAACATTCTGAGGATCTTGTGATAACACAAAGCAACTATAGCTGAATATTTGTGCTGGAAGAATTAGCTATGTATATTTTTCAGAACCATACATTGAAGTATAATCAAACTGAAATGTAACACAAAATGGATTTGGGGAAACCATTTTATATTTGCACAGCAGCTACCAGTATACCCCTTTCAAGATCCACAGCTGACTTGGAATTCGTAACAGACTATTTAATACTTATGGGGATCCTTCCTCAAGGACAAACAGTGCCAAACCATTATCTACTGTTGCAGGCATTGTTAACAGTTTTAATTTATTTATTATGATGCACGAATCAGTGGGAGCAGAGGCTCCCAGGACCATCACTGTGGCATCCACATTAAGCTATTTCGGAAGGTGAATGATACCTCAGATTAGATGCTATGCTGGTCTTAACTGGAGTTAGGCATGACTTGATTTCATACCAGGGTGATTCTTCTTCTTCTTCTTCTTCTTCTTCTCCTTCTTCTTCTTCCTCCTCCTCCTCCTCTTTTTCTTCTTCTTTTCTTAGTTTATATATTATTTAGGTTCATGCTAAGTCTTATTCATTAAGTTTTATTTACCTTTTATACAATCTTTGCAAGTCAAAAGTGAGTATGGGTTAGTCCAAGCTGTTCTGAGGGTATCTTGTGTTGCTGCAAGAAATACTTTTTTTGCTTGGTTAGGAATTATATAATTACTCATCTTTAATGCCTGGCTCTGTAACACCAAGGGATAAAGCCTCAGTTGTAACCAAGATGTCCTAACTTCAAACAAGGGCTTGGTTGCTCAAAGGTGCTGGTTGGCACACTGTGGGAACTGGACATATCATGCCAGCTTGTGCATCTTTTGTGGTCTGATTATTCTCACTCCACAACAATGAAGGCTGTTACTGGGGTAGCATTGGTTGGCTCTCCCAAACTTTTGATGATAGCCCTCAGGATAAGGGTATAGGAACAAGCATACATCTAGAAATTGAAGGAGACCCTTGCAGTCATGCAGAAGCTCACAACAGCTACTAGGGGATAAGGCTACCTCTACCAAGAACTGCCATAATAGCCTATTCTAAATGAGTCTGATTGGGAGTTATGATACTGAGCAGTTACATGCACAAAAACACCAATTGATCATCCTAAGGCCATAGTTTTGGAGGAGGCCAGAAAATACTGGACATGGTATGAGGATCCCCCTTCCCATAGCTGGGGAAAGAGTCTAGGGAGAGGCACAACCACACTCACAACTACTCTTATGACATTTCTTCATGACTGTTCTCACCTTTCTACTGTATAGCCGATATGGGGAAATGAATGGCCTAGAGTCTAACTGGGAAGGTTTGCTGTTCAACATGCAAGAAAAGAAAAGGATCCTGAAATAAATATATTACATGATGAAATTTCTTTAATAATATCAAATGCTGAAAATATTTTAAATATTTTACATAATTTATTATTACACATTTCACTACTGATATAAACTTAACCTCAAAAAGGGATTTACGAGGGGGGCGTGGCCAAGGATGAACACAGGATAGCAGCAGATTTCTTCAGCTCTACCAATTTCATTACACTGACAGGAATTAATTACTTAAAAAATTTATTTTTGAAGTAATTTTCTTTCTAAATACGTTTGTTTTATATAGTTCTTGAACTATATCTAAAAAAGAAAGGAAATCTTAACAATATTCCTGTCAGAAATCACTGTGGAAATTTTCCTGTCAGTTTATCAGTCTGAAATGAGTTCCAGTAAGACAAATTCTCAAGACTCCAGCATCAAGAAAGAACTTCAGTCTCTGATAATTATAATCCAGCAACTTACTGATAAAATGGATAAAATGGATACTAAAATAGACACCTTCATAGAAAAAACTACAAAACAAATAGACCTGTTACATACAGACCTGCAACAACAGAAGAACCAGATGACAGGCATAGAAGAAGCTGTGAATGACATGGAAAATAGAATCCAAGAAGAGGAAATCAACATTGAGTTTCTGCTGAAACAAAATACACATTTACAAACAAAGCTGGATGACCTGGAAAATAGATCTAGGCGCAATAACATTTGGATTGTTGGACTGCCAGAAAATATTGAAGGTAACAATATTACTTCTTTTTTAACAACTTGGCTCCCTAAAACTTTAGACTTACCAGAAGCATTCTCTTTTGGTATCGAAAGAGCACATAGATCTATAGCTAATACTAACTCTAACAAAAAATATCCTAGATCAGTTATAGTTAGATTTCTATCATCTTTTGATAAAGAGATGGTTCTTAAATCTGCTTGGGCTAAAGCTCCTGTTAAGATTAATGAGACAACTGTGCATTTTGACAATGACTATTCTTCCATGGTAATAGCTAAAAGAAAAGTTTTTCTGCCACTAATAAGGGAGCTTAAAAAGCACAGTTTAAAACATACCTTCTGTTTCCTGCCAAGCTTAAAATCTTCCTTCCTGATGGTCCTAAGGTTTTCGATGATTTAGACTCTGCTTTACTGTTTGTCAAAGAAAAAGGATTTTGGATAAAATAGAAGAAATGGAATGGGCTAGTTCTTCATTAAAGAGATTGGCAACTGAAGCTTCGTGGAAGACTTCAGAGAAGAAGAAGAGACTAAAAACAAATGATTTGTTATATGTTTTTTCTCTCTCATCATTTTAGTTCATTATTAATCTTTTTGAATATAGTTCCTGCATTTCCAGAAAGCCACAAATATTTTGGAAAAGATTTAATCAAAGTTATTCTCTATGTGCAAAGAAATGTTTTGTTTCATAACCAGTCAAAATACCTGAAGAATTAATGGCAAGCTGTGATTCAATTTGTTTCTCTTTCTGAAAAGAAGTAAGGTTAGTAATTTGATACATTTTTATCTTTACCTTTTTTTCCTCCTCTTTTTATTATTTTCTTTGTTTAACCAATGACATTCTATTTACTTTATCTAGTGGTTAAAGGGTGGGGCAGGGCAGGGAGAGAACAGTAATGAAAATATCATTAATAGAATAATAACATATTTATTCCTTGTAAAAGTTTTATAAGTTCTTCAAATGCTATTTCTAATTATACTTTCTTGATTATACTGCTTATGCCTGTTTGTAAATAATCTGTTATGCTTTAACTAATAATAATCAGAACTAAATAAGAGTAAATAATGTTTTATTTTTAACTCTATTAATATAAACAGTAAGTAACATTCCATTGAATATACTTCTTACAGCTTTCTCTTACATTTTTATTTCTGCCTCACTCCCTTTTATTTTCTACTCTCTTTTCTTTTCTTTATTAATATATAGAAATGCTTTTGATTGTGTGGGCACAGTGAATAATAGGATTTGTATGAAAATTGAGTTGGGAGAAGAATGTTGAGTTTTATTGCTTGTTGGTAATTTTGGGCTTAATTTCACTTACATAGAGGCTGTAATGATCTGTGGAATACATTGTGAAGGTTTTCTCATGTTTAGATGCATTTACACTGCTAAATGAATGTTTGTCACTAGTTTTTAATAAGTTTCCCACCAAAATGTTAAGAGAGACAATCTGAGATGTGGGCTGTCTCATGCACAGTGTTCATGAGTTACATCAGAAGCTTCAGCTCACAGAATTCTCACAGAGAAACTGAAAGCAGTTAGTATAACCTTTGACATAGTTATCACACTGACACACCACAGATTCAGGAAAATACTCTATTCATAAAATATGTCAGTTATAATGTTTTGTTTGATAACCAGTCAAAATATCTGAAGATTTAATGGCAAGCTATGATTCAATTTGTTTCTCTTTCTGAAAAGAAGTAAGAGGCTGTAATTGTCTGTGGAATACATTGTGAAGGTTTTGTCATGTTTACATGCATTTACACTACTAAATGAATGTTTGTCACTAGTTTTTAATAAGTTTCCCGCCAAAATGTTAAGAGAGACAATCTGAGATGTGGGCTGTCTCATGCACAGTGTCCATGAACTACTTCAAAAGCTTCAACTCACAGAATTCTCACAGAGAAACTGAAAGCAGTTAGTATAACCTTTGACATAGTTATCACACTGACACACCACAGATTCAGGAAAAATACTCTATTCATAAAATATGCCAGTTATAATGAGTCTAAATGATGTAGTTTCTTGTAGTAAGTAAATGTCTTATTTTAGAAGGCATAGAAAATGAAACATTTATTTAAATGTTTTTGAAAATCTACTTAACAGCAGCATAATAATCTGTGTTAAAATTTGTGTTCCAAACATATACTTTACTATAACTCATTTAATTCATCTGATTGACAAGCATAAATAATCTTATAACTCTATTCTGGAAGAAATGTCATGTGATATATTTTAAAGCAGTAGGTTAGCATGATTGTAAAATCTGGTTACTAAAATGTGTTTGCTGTGCATTATTTTGTATAAAGCAGACAGATTTATTCTAGAGACAGCAAGTAGGATAGTGCTCAACAAAGACACAACTCAGTGAGATCAGATATATATATATATGTGTGTGTGTGTGTGTGTGTGTGTGTGTGTGTGTGTGTGTGTGTGTGTGTGTGTGTGTATGTGTGTATGTGTGTGTGTAAGTGTGATGGCTTTTTTTTTATATAATAATGCAAGTGTTTCTGAGAATCTGCATAACTATCCAATATGATTTATAATAATGAATACAATATTTTACTCTATTGACAAAATAAATGTTTGCCACAAGTTTTAATAAGTTTCCCACCAAAATGTTAAGGGAGACAATCTGGGATGTGGGCTGTCTCATGCACAGTGTCCATGAACTACTTCAAAAGCTTCAACTCACAGAATTCTCACAGAGAAACTGAAAGCAGTTAGTATAACCTCTGACCTAGTTATCATACTGACACACCACAGATTCAGGAAAAATACTCTATTCATAAAATGTCAGTTATAATGAGTTTAAATGATGTAGTTTCTTGTAGTAAGTAAATGTCTTATTTTAGAAGGCATAGAAAATGAAACATTTATTTAAATGTTTTTGAAAATCTACTTAACAGCAGCATAATAATCTGTGTTAAAACTTCTGTTCCAAACATATACTTTATTATAATTCATTTAATTCATCTGATTGACAAGCATAAACAATTTTATAATTCTATTCTGGAAGAAATGTCATGTGATATATTTTAAAGCAGTAGGTTAGCATGATTGTAAAATCTGGTTACTAAAATGTGTTTGCTGTGCATTATTTTCTATAAAGCAGACAGATTTATTCTAGGGACAGCAAGTAGGATAGTGCTCAACAAGGACATAACTCAGTGAGATCAGATATATATATATATATATATATATATATATATATATATATATATATATATATGTGTGTGTGTGTGTGTGTGTGTGTGTATGTGTGTGTGTATGTATGTGTGTGTGTGTCTGTGTGTATGTGTGTGATGGCTTTTTTTTTTTTTTTTAATAATGCAAGTGTTTCTGAGAATTTGCATAACTATGCAATATGATTTATAATAATTTTTATGAATACAATATTTTACTCTATTGACAATAATGAGTTTAAGTAAATGCTCATATACAAACAATTCAAGATTTTTTTTTTTGGAAGCTGTTAATAGTATTCACATGACAGAAAATAGATGCATCTTAATATATGTAATGTCTGAATCATATTAGCCAAAGTTTTTGATTTAAATGAATGTTAGAACCTAATTTTCTCTCCTCTTGATTTCTAACATCAAGATTATTTGAATGCTATTTGAATACAAGTGTTATATATTACATAGATCTATATAGTAGTATGAACAGTTTTTTTAAAAAAAAAGTTTATTTTAGTTTATATGATGCTGTTTTACCAAATGTGTAGTTTTGTCTTGATAGATAATTGAATTGAAAACTGTTAACCTCAGTTAAATATAACTAGTATTAAATTGATAAGGTGGTAGCTGAGGTACTGCTGCTTAGGGTAGGGCGTTAACTTGAGTAGTAAATATTACTCTAAGTTGGAGTTTTCAACTCCAGGCTGGATGCAAGGTTTAATCCTTACATTATTTTCACTTGTTCGTTGTTATATGTATATAGTTTTGACATCCACAATATATTTTGTACACTCATTGTCACTACAAACAAAATTGAATCCTATACAAAATCCCATAAGAGATTTAATAAATACAGCTATATTTAAAGGTACACCTAAAAGAGGAGATGTAGCATTATTTATCTTGTTATTTGTTATTTCGATCATAAGATTCTTGAGTTTTAAAAATGCCAAATGACATCTTTAAAAGGAATTTCTTTAAACATTAATGGATTGAATAATCCGTGTAAAAGGGCAAGCCTAATAAGATACATTAATTTACACAAGGCCAATCTAGTCTTCCTGCAAGAAACCCATCTCTTGAAAAAGATATTGATAAACTAGCCACTAATAAGTATACAGTATTGGTTAGTTCAGAGCACACTCAGAAAAAGAGGAGTGGCTATTTTATGGAATAAAAGTATGCCCATTCCTAAAACCATTAAGTCTTTTCAGGATGACAAAGGAATGTTTTGTATGGTTACAATACAAATTAATAGGAAGACTTACACTTTAATTAATGTATATTGGATACCTGGAATTGGTATTAATACAGTGAAACATCATATTGATAAGATCATATCATTCTCTATAGGGGATATTATTTTAGCTGGTGATTTTAATTGTATACTACATGAAAGTGATACTACCACTATAAGGAAAAGAAGAATTACATCTAATGCAAAACATTTAAATGATTTTGCTAATTCTTATCATTTGAATGATATTAATAATCAGATAGATTCAAAATCATTACCATACACCTTTTTTCTAACAGATACAAAACGTATTCAAAATAGATAGGGTCTTTATTTCTAACCAGATGGTAACAGATTTAATTAATTCCAAAATCATTTCATGTCCTATATCTGATCATAACTCAATTGTTTTTGAATTCATGATAAAAAATACTCATAATGTTCAGATCAAAAGGATACCAGCATACTTAACTCAGCTAAAAGACTATAAAGAATATATACTTTCAGAAGTACAACATTTTCTAGACATAAATAATACTCCTGAAGTCTCCATTGTCTATGTTTGGGATGCCTGAAAATCATATCTATATGGACATAGTATCAGATGGTATAATAATAAAAGGAAATCTTGGGATAAGGAATTGTTAGATATTCAAAGTAAATTAGACTCTTATAAACATAATAATAAAGAAAATATTATGGACAAGAAAGTTATTGAAGAAATAAACAAACTAAATGAGAAATACAAAGAAATTTTAACTCATAAAGTTAAAATAACTTTAGAGAAATACAAGTTTTTGTCTTATTCAATAAGCCCCAAATACTAACATAGACTTAAAAATAAAACAAAAAGATTGAATAAACAAAACCATATCAAAGAAATCTTTTCTCTAAGGAAAAAGAAGAATGTTTCTAGTATAACAGAAATACTGGATGAATTTAGAAATCACTTTCACAAGATTAACCATAACAACATTAACATGGAACCTAAAGATAAAATAAAGGAGTTTATAACCACAAACATGAATAAAAAGCTTAATAAACAACAGATTAAACTATTGGACAAGAGTATTTCATATACAGAAGTTATTACACAAATAAATAAGCTTAAATCAAACAAAGCACCGGGTAATGATGGTATTATACCAGAGATATATAAAATCCTTTCTAAAACTACATATTCATTAATACATAAGGTTTTTATTTTGGCCCAAACTGAGTTAATAACCCCCCCCATCTTGGCAATATACATTTATTTCACCAATTTTAAAACCTAATAAAGATCCAACTAGATATTCTTCATATCGACCCATCTCATTACTTAATGTTGATTATAAAATGTTTATGAGTATTTTTGCTGATAGATTGAAGACAATCATCCCCGGCATTATAGATATAGATCAGACGGGCTTCATTGTAAATAGAAATACTTTTGATAATATAAGAAGAACTTTAACATTAATTGATTTTGCAAATAGGAAAAAGAAAGATTTAACACTTATTAGTCTTGATATAGGTTCAGCATTTGATTCAGTAAGTTGGGACTATCTGTTTACCTTACTGAAATGCACAAACTTCTCTGATGCATTTGTAAATTTAATTGAGCATTTATACAAAGGAACGCTGGCTTATATTAAGGTAGGAACATATGTTTCACAAAAATACCCATTCTTAAAGGTACAAAGCAAGGATGTCCACTTTCTCCACTATTATTCACTTTAGTAATGGAGCCTTGGGCTAATTTGATTAGAAACAGTACTGACATAGAGGGTTTTGAAATAGACGAAAATACAACATCAAAAATTCAACTTTTGCAGATGATGTTCTAATTACATCAGCAGGATCTAATTCTTCTATGCAGTCTTTATTTGATAAAATGATGAATTTTAAAAGTATTTCTGGTTTAATATTCAATGAAGTAATAACTAAAATACTACCTATATATACACGAAAAAATATTCTCATTAGTGATTTTACTAAATATGTACCCAATTCAGGTCAGATAACTTATTTAGGTATAATACTATCTAAAGATATTAAATCTATTATATATAATAACTATAATACCTGTTTTCTTAATATACAAAATCTTTTTAATACCTGGAATAATATGTTTTTTACTATGGAGGAGAGACTTACAATTATTAAAATGATAATATTCCCCAAGATTTTATACTTAATACAATCAATAATACTTTCTCCTACAAAAATAATTATCAAGAAACTGAATACACTAATGTTAAATTTCTTATGGGCACCTAATAGACCTAGGATTGCATTAAAGAAACATACTAATAGCTGGTCTCAAGGGGGTATTTCTTTTCCAGATTTTAATTTATATATTATCTCTTCTATTATAAAAGTTATTACTTTATTAATAGATCGGTCATATATCGCAAAATGGAAAGATTATTGGGAGCTAATTAGTATGCACTTCATGAAAATCTCCTTAACACATAAAAATATGATTGTAAATAACTCCATGTTGTGGTTGCTAAAGGAATTTTGTACTTCACCTATTACACCTAAACATATGGTTTGTTACCCATTAAATATTATTATTAGTTATCATAACTTTATATTCATGCACCCTAAGTATAAGGAATGGAATTTTATTGTATTCCCTATAATGTATACTCAGGGTATGCTTATGTCATCTACTTCTGAAGGAGCTCATTTAGCTATAGATAATGATCTAAAGTACTGGTATCAGCTGATATCTGATAATAAAGTTAAAAATCTAGATTTCTTAAAACAAGAATTTGATCTAAGAGAAACTTGCTGGTTAGAGGTTCAGATCTTTAGACAACATTTCATTGATAGAATAGATCTAATGTCTATAACAGTTAAAGAATCTATTCCAAAACTGATTGATTACTTGATATTAAATTTACAGCATAAAGTTTCTGATAAAGGTAAACTTTCATATATACATAAAATTATCAGACAAGAAACTTTTTACAGTGTAGATTCATACTGGAATTATTTCACCTCTATTAATGGGGACCCACCAACTCAACAAGATAAACAATATATATTGGAATCTGCTTATAGAACTACATCTTCCATTGTCTGGAGACTTTATACATGGAAATTTTTACATAGATCTTTTTATACACCTTTGATGATGAATAAAATAAATAATAAAGATAATCTATGTAAGAGATGTAATGTAGAAATTAATGCTGACTGGGCTCATATGTTTTATGACTGTATGAAGTTGAAAGAATACTGGAAGTCAATTAATGAATTTTTGCAGGCTCTTTTTCCAGATAATTTCATTATTTCTAAGTCTCTTATATTATTCAACACACCTGTACCTCAATGTGTTAAAAAGATTAAGCTTCCCTTGTTATGGTCTATCCTAGCAGTGGCCAGGAAAATAATAACTAGAAATTGGATTTCAGATACACCTCCTTCGTTCAATGAATTTAAAAATGTTATGAATATAATGTGCCATATGGAAATAAGCACAATACGAATGAGAACAACTAGAAAAACATCATATTATATTGTATGGGATAATTTACAAAATTTGTTAAAAAAATTCTAATTTCAATAGCACGGTATTTTAGTTTAATTAATTGATCTGATTGTAGTGGATGTCTTTGTAAATACTTTAGTTGTTTTGTTGAATATTATAATAATACCTATTTTTAATTACTTGTATAAAATTGTTATGATATTTCTCTTATATGTTAAAACAATAAACCTGTTTTGAAAAAAAAAAGGGATTTACATTATTGACTGATTTTACCATTGTATTGCTCTTAGTGAAATCTGTCTTCATAAATGTAATTGAAATGCATCAGGTGGATCAGTGTTTTCTCATGAAACATAAACAGCAAATGAACTGATACTGAAAGCTATTTTCACTCTCTCTAAAACATTGGAAAAAAGGTTTCAGTTTATCATGAATAATACTGTTAACAGCTTCATTCACTTTAAAGCATGTTTGTCTGTTAATGACACATCAGTCATACAGGAATGCTATAATGTGCACTAACTTACTTCTCTTATATTCATCTTGAAAGGATTAACAACCTAATGGAAGCTTACAGTAAAAGTGGTAAGAAGGGCTGCAGAGCTGATCAGCTGACCAGAATTTTTAACCAGTGTACCAGCAAGATTACGAATGGTAAGTGTGTATAATAACATGCCTTGTGGTTTGTTTACTGATTTAATACACTCTAGCTAATAATGTAAATTAAGAATCCATATAATATATGAGGACAGCATGCTTAGTCACAGAGTCATGTAATTGTAGGCAGTTGCAAATGGATGTATTAGTCAAAAACCCAGGTAAGCAAATGGAGATAGTGCTGATGTTTGAATAACTGAGTGTTTTTGTGCGTTATGGTTGGATGTGGTAATATTTTATCTGATAAGGCAGGAATTCCAATAAATATTATTTTGACTGGTATGCTTGTGTTCAGAAGCTGCTGTCTGCTTTGATGCACTGCAGGCAGTACAAGTTTTTTTTTCTGGTAAGTAAATATATTTTATATGTATTGCTTAGTTTGATAGGACAACAATAAACTACATTCTGAATGGATTATGTATATGCCATTGTGAAATATTGTGTACAGCAGTTTGAAAAGTGGGAGGGATGTGCTTTTAACCAATGCTACACCAAACTGACTGAATGACAGTGGATTGTTTATTGCTGTTTGGACTTTGGCAATGGCTGAGGAGAAAGTGCATTCATCACCTCAGTTACACCTGGATGCAACTATGACTATATACAGCCTCAGAAGATGAAGGATCTTTTACTTATAGAAGGTTACCTATAGTTTCATGAATGGGAGGTGAGGTGTAAGGAAAGATGTGCTGGGGTTGTTGTCTACATATAACACAAAAATATCCAGGTAGGACTATAAGATTGTTTTGATTTGTGCAAGAGAGGTTGTTGTGAAGTCATGAACTCTCACATCTATCTGACATGGCTGGTGTAAAGAGATATAAGGTTTTGAGTCACATGTGTGTAATGGCAGTGAAATCTAATAACTATCCTTTAGAGGTGGTGACAGAGGTTAGAGCTGTAGCTGGGTAATTTAGCTCCCAGTGCCAGTCTCCTAAGTACCTCTCTACTCCTTTAGTTCTTCAAATGAAAAGCAGAAAAAAGCACTTTGGATGGCTGTGCAGGATGCTAATTGGTCCATCAGCTTCATCACAGGCAAATCCACACCCCTCTCATCTAGAGTAAAAAAAGTACATTGAATAACTGTGTAGGAAGCCACATGATTCATTGGCTTCCTTACAGCCAAATCAATACCCTTCAGCTCTTTCAGTGAAGACTAAAAAAAAAACAAAAGTTAAACACTGCACCCACATTTCAGTGCTTAGGAAAACCAAGCTGGCTACATTCTCTAATACTCTGCTCCCAGGACTATTGCTCCCTTTGCCCCACATTTGCTACACTACTGACAGAAGTGTTGACTACTACATTGGAAAAGACAGTTTTGAATTTGCATAGTTATATAAACATGTCAGACTGTAAGAAAGTACAGTTGTGCAAGGCTATTGCCTCTCAACTTCTTACAGCAAGAAATCTGGACAAACCATTAATAAAAGTGGGACAAAGGCCCAGAAATATGGACATTTGTTTTAATATTACACTTACAAACTTCCAAAGGTGATAGAATAGCAGGTTTTGCTTTAGCATGGATTTTCTCAAGGGTATGAAGTCTGAAACTCAAATGCCTGTCATTAATTCTGACTTCAGTCTTTAATGATTTGCTACTAATTTGCCAGAAAACCACAATTTTATGAAAAATAGACCAAAATTATGAGACAAAAATCTGGACATTCTGAGAAAATCTGTACAGATGAGTGATATGGCAAGTCTTACTTAACTGTAACAGTAGATTCAAATTCTTCACTGCCTTGGTGGTATTTTGGGTTATCTGCCAAGACAGCCCAGTACTGGCCAACTTTCAAAAGCTCAGACTCGCCTTCCTTTCTCTTCCTGTGAAAGCTGACTGGCTTAACATAGCCTGTGAGGGGAAGCCTTCAGCGGTCACAGTAAGTGAGTGTTTAGGCTTTTCCACTTCCACGAAGAAGAGAGGAAAGTAAATGCAGTCAGAATCTAGTAAGAGTAAATTCTCAGCCAGTCACAATATCATAAAAATCAAATCCAGCAACAATAACAAACTAAAGAGGATGAAACTCACCTATGTACAATCTTGTGGATGTTGGGTGGGTGCTGCCATGAGGCAGTGAGGTATTTGAACATCTACTGTTGCAGAGAAGTAGGACTCCTTCAACTGCACTCTTGTCATAATTCCCACTGCCTCAGTGGCATTTTGGGTAGAGTTTGAAAGCTTACCCTACCTGGGAGATGAAAGGATAAGGATCTGAATGGTCCTAGCAAAGCATGTTTTGCACCTTTTTTTAACACCTTTATTGAATTATCACATGTGACATCAGCAAATTTACATTTATATAAAAATCAAACTGCATTAACAAGTTTACTTTTACAAGCATACTTCATATATATTGCTATGTATCATATAACCTAAGCAACATTACATAAATTATTCAATTCCTGCCCTTTTTTAAGTCCTGCCTTCTTTTAAATCTCACTCCTCCTCTGTATGTATTGTTCCCACAATTCCCATGTTTTCCTATGTTGTTTGCTCTGGGTCTATATTACTACATCGAACTGTCAGTTTTGTGAATGGCATTTCATCATAAATGCCATTCATTGAATTCCACTCATGTGGGAGGCTGCACCCACCCCCTGCACCACCTGCTAATTATGTATACCAACTCTGAGATCACACTACAGTGAGGAAAGGGCAAATTTTCCGATCCTCACTGTACCGCAATCTCAGTATGAACAGTCAACGAATGGCATGTTTGATGTAAATGCACTAAAAATGCTGTTCACTGAACTGATTTTTCACTGAAATTATATAAACCCATTTACTCTTACCCTTTTCAAAAGATCTCAATTCCAGTTATTTTATCTCTGTTACTATACAGTATACACTACTTCTAGTATAGTTGGTTTAGACTTTGATTTCCATTTTCCAGTAATTGCTTTTTTGGCAGCCACCATAATTAGACACAGCAAGGCCTTACCATGTCTAGACAATTCTGATCACAGCTCAGAAAAATCATCTCCCTCATCACATTAATCTGCCCACCCAGCATCTCCAATAGTGCATCCCACAGGGAATCCTTAAAGTCCACCAACTCACCGTGTTCCCAGAAAATATGTTCCCAATTATCTCTTTCTTCCCCATCACACCTCCAACATTTGCTGTCTACCTGAGGAAAAATTTTCTGGAGTCTACTTGGGCTATAAAAACATCTATATAAACATTGCCAAGCAAAAATCCTAAATCTTCAAGATTTTGTTGCATATTTGGGTGACATATATATATATATATATATATATATATATATATATATATATATATATATATATATATATATGCTTATTTCTTTGTGACTTGCTTACCCAATCTCTCTTCCCAATCTTTTCTAACCTCATCTGATTGATTATAGTTATCATGCAAAATATTATATGCCCTACTAATTATTCCTTTTTTAATGGAAGCTTCTGTTCTATATTCTACTAAAAACTCTAGCAGTGCTGGTCTTTCATTTAGGACCTCTCTATTTCTCTGTCTTTGCCTATACTCTGATATCAATCCTTAATAGGGAAGGCAATCTTTAACCTGCAGTCCAAATAAATTCTTGGCATCTTCCTGTTTTATAATCTTTTCCTTTCTAGTTATTTGCTCCCAATACCTCGGTTCCTTTGTGAGTTTTGTCCAATAAATTCCAGCCCCCTCTGACGTAGTGTCTATATCCCTAATTACAGTCATCCCTATTGTCAGAATCTCCTTTCTCCACTCTCATGTTGGCTTAGTTCTTAGGATACTTTCTTGCTACTTTATAGTTATAATATTCTGCATGATTATTGTTATTTTCCTAAAAGGCCTACATCCAAAATCACAGTCTTTGCTTGTTTCTTGAGTATCCTCCCCCCTGTTTCATCATCCCTTTCCAGTTTGAATGATAGTTTTCTGCTTGTGCTATATCTAGGGGCCTTAACTATGTAGATCTGGAAATACCCCTTCAAAGTGGGTAATCCCAATCTGTCCTGTTTTACTGGAAGAATCAGCTTATCCCACTTTACTCTTACAGTCTTCCCCGCCCAGATAAAGTCCTTCAGTTCTTTATTAATGCTATCCATATCCATATAACAAAGCTTCCAATTTCTCAGTTTTTGTATTATCTTCTGTTTAGTCACTTCCTACATATCCTTAGCTGCCACACCAGAATCATTTGTAACCCATACTCCTAAATATTTCATTTTATCATGTCCCCATAAATATGGATATTGCTGAACCAATTCATGTGTGGGTATATAATTTACCACTACTGTCTTTGCTTTAGCTTCCTTAATTTTGTATCCCAAAAAGAATTGAAGCTGTCTCAAAATGTTGTACAACACTGTAATGGCTTTTGCTGGTTTTATCAGGTATAAAATAATATCATCTGCAAAAAGAGTCAGGTTTTCTTGACTGCCATAGCAATTATATATTTGAATGTCTGAGGCCTTTATTTTCTTTGTCAGTGTTTTTAAATATATGTATATAAAAAAAGGGAAAGAGAATACCTCCTGCATGGTTCCTCTGTTCAAGCAGAAAGTATCAGAGAGGACCCCACCCACTTTAATTTTTACCTCTGATCCCTCATATATCCTCCTAATCAACCTTATAATTTTTTTAAGAAATGCAAATACTACCATTGTCCTGCTCATAAAGTCCCAGCTTACTCTGTCAAATGGTTTCTCTGCATCAAGACCCACTAAAGAAGGCCATAAGAAAGGATGGAAGCTAATGATAAAGAAAATAAAAAATATATTTATATTATGGAAAATGTATAGATCAATGTATTAAAAAAGAGTATTTGATTACCTCAGTATTAACAGGAAAGATGACATATTTGTTTAGCATTATCATGATTCTTAAAGGATATGAAAAACTGTTATTAAAAATACTTTTCCTTCATATGAGGATCAAGACTAAATCCTGTGTTTTAAATATGAATAAGGAAAATGGAGCTTTAGATATGATAAATCAAATAGTGTATGCTGCTTCATTAAACTTATATAAGGTATTGAAATGGCTAAGCGAAACAAATTATATTGAGGTATAAGGAATTTTGAGGAAAATATAAGAAATAATAAAAAAGAACAAAATAGAACTATCAATAAAAGATAAGAATGTGGAAAATAAAAATTGGTGAAGATGAAGAAGAGAGAAAGGCATGGTATAATAATGTCCTGAATAAATTTTATTGTATAAATCCATGTGAATATGTCTTTGAAACAAATATTAAAGCAGTTAAAGAAATAAACAGGTGCTATAAGTACAATGTTGAATGTAAACATTTTTTGTGGAAGTTGGGAATAAAAAAAGTACATGTTAAGGCAAATATGCTTTATAAAAAGAAAAATGAAAGAATATGCTTGTATTGTTGGGAAGAAAAAAATAACAGAATGTGTTTTCTTAAAATCTGAGAGAGAGTTAAAAAATTATGGAATAAATTATATATAAAAAAGTTTTAAAAAGTATTAAAAATTATGAAGATATAAAAATGGACATGAATGAATATGGATATTATGAAAATATAGGTAAAAACATGACGATAGATTTAAATAAGAAAGTATTTTATCTAATTTTGGTAGTATGACATGAAAGAATTAATTAATTTATGTTTAATGGAAAATAAGTATTGTCAGTTATAAATAAAATTAGAATATGTTTATGGAAATGGAATGAGGGTTGATATAAAAATGGCACGTTTTATTTATTTATTTATTTATTTTATTTTTTTATTTTACATTTGTTGACCGGGATAGTCCGACTTGATACATGTCCATTTTCAGTGGAGGCCCGGGGAGAAAAGCTCCAAGGTCACCAAAATTAGATTAAAATGCAGTATATACAGTAGTTAACATATCTAAGCAAGCAATAAGGTTTATGATTACACTTTTTACAGAGGTTACATATTGAGGCAAATAATAGTAGTTTTGGGGTTAATGGAAATCAGAGAGTAGTTCATCGTCTAGTAGTTCAAGTCAACTAAGCATCCTGTTATTAACTCCTACAGTTATTTACAGATACAGTATTTACAGTGGTTACATGCCAAAACACATTAGAGTTAGACAAGGTAAAGGTCAGGATAGTGTCACAGATAAGCCAAAATAACTATTTTAGTCTCATTGTCAAGAAGAGTTAGTTGGGTTTGCTACATTGACATAGCCTGTTTAATGTCAAGTGTTCTTTAAGTCTAGTCTTGAATTGGCTCAGGGAGTTGAGCAAAGTAATTTTGGTTGGGAGAGAGTTCCAGGATCTGCTAACAGAGTTTGCAAAGAGAGAGTAACCGGCAGAGTTTTTAGTTTTGATAGTCTGGACTAGTAATTTATTAGAGGATTGAAGTGGCTGGTGATTGTGATGGGGGTAATAATATTTTTAAGAGCAGGAGTACTATCTGGATTGTAAAGTATCTTATCGGCAGTTATCATGAGGTTATACTGGATCACGCTGGGTATTTCTAACCACCCAAGCTGGGTCAGATTATTTCAATGTTGAGTCCTATAAGGCAGGCCAGTGGCAAATCTGGCAATATGGTTATAGCAGATAGAGAGTTTGTTGCAGACAGATTTGTTTATATTGGAGAATATCAGGGATGCATACAGTAGAGTTAAAAGTAGGTGAAAGCGAGCTATGCCAGATCTAGCAGGAGGGGTTAAGAAGGCTTTTATCCTGTAAAGTGAGCCTAGTTTTTTATTGATGGTCTTTATAGACTGATTAACATGTAGGTCGAATTTGAGATTATTGTTGATTAAAACACCTAGCGATTTTGTAGAGGAGTCTGGGAAGATTATTGTGTCATTATTAAATTTAATGGTAAAAGTGAATGCAGTAGACATGTGTGTTGGTGAGAATAGCAACAGTTTTTTTTTTTTTGGGATTTAGGATCAGACGAGACCAGAAAGCCAATTTTCAATAGTGTTAAAGGTGGTTTGCATAGCTGACCACAGTTCATTTGGAGAAGTAGCCGAACAAATCAGGGTAGAGTCGTCAGCGTATTGGACACAGTTGACTGTAGGGATAGCTGAATAGAGGTCGTTAATGAAGATGGAGAAAAGAAGGGGCCCTAGTATGGATCCCTGGGGTACACCTAGTGTGTTAGGTAGGAGTTTAGAAATTTTGTTTTGCCAAAGGACAGCCTGTCGTCTATCTTTCATACAGGATTGGAACCATTAGATGACTGTATTATCTAGGCAGAAACTTTTCAGGGTATGAATTAGTAATGGTGATCCACCATATCAAATGCCTTGGAGAGATCCAAGAAGAGGGCTGAGGATATGTTATTGTTATTGCGGTTGTGGTTTATGGTATTGGAGAAGGTTAGGAGGGGTGAAGTAGTACTGTGGTGGAGTCAGAAGTTGTGCTGGGAGTTTGCCATGAGATTATTTTGAGTTAGATGATGCATCAAGTGTCTATGGATACATTTTTCCATAATTTTTGCAATTGGTGATAGTATTGCTATTGGCCTATGATTGGATAACTCAGGAGTGCTACCTCCTTTGTGAAGTGGGATTACATAGGATAGTTTCCAAATAGAGGGGATTCTGGCTTCTGCTATTATTCGATTGATTATTATTGAGATGGGGTAAGCAATGGCATCAGCTGCTTTTTGTAGATACTCTGCAGGGAGTTGGTCAGTGGAGATAGTAGTTGGTTTCAGTTTTTTAATCAGGGTATGGATGAGGGAGGTGGTGACTGGTTGGAATCTAAATGTAGGTTGGTTTCTGGGGATATTGATTTCATAAAAATTAAGTCAGCAGCACCAAGACCCACCACAGAAAGTTACAGGAATCAAAAAAAATATAAAACAAAACAATTTATTGAAGCGCTTTTCATTGTTTGTAATGTAGCAACTTCTTTAGAAAAGATACACAGTTTCAAACAGTAGTTTATAAGTAATTAAGACATATCATGTGATGATTGTAACATTGCCTGTCTTCTAAAACTAAGAAGTTTGAGACGGTAACTGGTACTTTGATGGAACTTAATTCTATCACTCTAGCTCTATAATATTTTTGAGAGGTATACCCGGTTGATTATTCTGTAACTTTGAAGCTTAGTCTAACCTTGTTATTGTTTGAGTCTAACAGTTTTATTCCTTCTGTATAATTATTTATAACAGTTTTAATGATACTTTTAAACTGACAAACTTGCAGCTCTTGTATTCAAGTTTCATGAATACATGTGTTTTTTTTTAGCAAATAGCTCTTTAAGAATTTGACTCACTGAGAGGTGTGGTCATCACATGATATGTCTTAATTACTTATAAACTACTGTTTGAAACTGTGTATCTTTTCTGAAGAAGTTGCTACATTACAAGCAACGAAAAGCGCTTCAATAAATTGTTTTGTTTTATATTTTTTTGATTCCTGTAACTTTCTGTGGTGGGTCTTGGTGCTGCTGACTTAATTTTTGTGTTTCAGTAGTTTGTTGGCTTCCTTTTCCTGATATTGATTTCATGACAGAGGGGCTGGGAGGCAGTTGGCTTGCTAGGGCTTGAATGGTCTCGGTAAAGAAACGGTAAAAACTGTCCGAGACTTCCTCGGGAGGTTGATCAATGGAGGCTGCGGAGATTTGGGTGGAAATTTGCCCAGGATGTAATAGTATGTTTATATCTGCCCAGAATTTCTGAGGGTTGTTATGATTTATTTCCTGTAGATTATACTAGTAATTTTTTTTTTTTTGTTTAGTAGCATGGGTTTTTTAGTGACATTCCTCAGTTGCCTATATTGTAGTTTTGGGGGTCTTTAGTAGTTTGCCATAATGCCCAAGCCTTATTTCTAAGGGTGATTTTTTGTTTAGACTCTTTGGAAAGCCATGGTGCAGATTTTGCCTTAGTTCTTGTTGAACATATGGATGCATGTGAATCAAGGATTTCTATGAATTTGTTGTTGAAGTATGTGACTGCTTCATTTAAGGAGAGGTGTCTTAAAATTGACCATTTACATGAGTTTAGGTCTTGTTGAAATTTGGTGGGGTTAAAGTTTTTATTGTTTCTTACCATTCTAAGTAAGGGTTGTAGGGGGTTAATGACTTTGTGCTTAATAATATAGGTGGGAAGGTGATCGCTTAGGTTGTCAGCGAGGGTCCCAGAGGTGTACAATTGGGGATGACTATTTATAAGTACCCAATCAAGTATGCTTTCTTTTTGGTTTGGTTTACCTATCCTGGTAGGGGTTGTGATGACTTGTGGGAATGCATGCAGGTTGACATGGGTTGTTGGAGTGTCTGAGGAACAGGTATTCCAGTCTGTGTTCAGGTGTCCGATTAGTATGGTTTGTTAAGGGTAGTGACATGTTAGCCAGTGAAGGGTATCTTCAAGTGTGGCTACATTATTACCTGGGAGAATGTACATACAGATGATATAGATATATTTATTTTAATTGATATGTAGTTTGGTGGCAAGAATTTCTGAGTTATTTGAGGCGGTTGTATAGCTTTAATGGTGATGTTCAATGCAGATTTATATAGAACAGCTACTCCCCCCCTTTCCTGGAATACAATTGGGGGGGGTAGGTTTGACTGAAGTGGATGGGCCAGGGTTGGGGTGGATGTCACCACCAAGTGTTAGGTTAGTTTTAAACCTAGTGATGAGCTTCAAGAGTTTATTTATGAGTTTATAATAATGTTTTAATCTAGAACTAATGATTCTAGGATTGGCAGGTTGATAGCGCGAGCAAGGTACTTGCTGCATTCTTTCTTCTTGTGTTATATCTAGCTTTATTTACATTTTACAGATGCCTTTGAAAGTTTTTTTGTTATTTTAATAATTTTCTTCACCAGTGTTTTCTTGGTTTTATTTGTGTGTGTGTATATATATATATATATATATATATATATATATATATATATATATATATGTAAAAATAAAGGACCCTACTCTTTTTGATCTGTCCATCTGTCCTGTGGGATCTTTTACATCTACCTGAGCTACCACTAATTCAAGCTGATGTGGCCTCAGTTTAAGAGTTTATCTGAGGGCCAGCACACCTAGGAGTACAGCGCCACCCTCCTTCCTTATACTGCAACTGCAGAGTCAGCAATCCATCTAACCAATGTGGAAATAGAGCCCACAGCATTCTACACTAAAGGTGAGTGTGCTACCTGTTACACCACTGGCACACTGATAATACAAAAACATTTTTATTTCATTTCTTTACATCTCGGCTCTTTATTGTTGAGCCTCATCTGCTGCTAACCTTGATATGAGTTTTTTCCATAATTATTTCATTTTATGCTTTTTCTTGGTTACCCATTTCTTTGTTTATATATACAAAGGTTTATAACATTTCTGAACTATTTGTAATACCTCTGTAGCATCACTGATTATTTTTCATGTTACAGCCTCTCAAAGTTGGATAACAAATCTTTCTACTTTTTGTTGCCTAAGTCATTGTGATAAAAGCTTTGTGTCTACACTATTATCTAGACTACTTGCTTAACAGCAACCTTTTAAATCATGCATGTTTTTCAAATACTCTGTTATTTTCCATTTAGTAATCTGCAGTTGCTCATCTTGATCTGTGGAATACACTTCTTTTGCAATACTTTAACATTTATCAGCCACTCTAAATAATGCCTTTTACTTTTCACCCATATCTCTTTCTATGTTATTTCTCCTGCATTTTAAAACTCTATTTTTACTTCATCCCAGTGACTAGCTATCCCTTCTGAAGTAATTTTTAACTTTCCTAATAAATCTTATGTCATACCCACTACTCTTTCCTTAAATGCCTCTCTTTTTTTGATAGATAAGTAAGAACCTGACTGTCTCAGTTTACATCATTACCTCACATCTGTATCTTACATTTTATTGGTGTATGATCTGATATAATTATTAGATGGCTCTAAAACTGAATTATAATAATGTGCATCCTGTCAAGCCAAATTGTATTTTGGGGAATTCATAGGTTCATAGGTAGGTACTAGGCCATCGGCCCTAGGGCCTATATAAGCCTAGCCAAAAAGGTACCATGGCTTTTGCCACCCAAGAAAATTATTTTCGTGTGCCCCTGTCGAGCAGAGCCACAGAGGTGATCCCCAGGGTGAATTTCTTATTTCCCATCCAATCATCAAGATTTTTCTTGAAGAGTGCTAATGAGAAGCTTTGTTTGATATAGATAGGTTGTTTCTTGAACAGGAATCTATCCCTCCAGCATGTTCGGTTTATTGTGGTGACAAGGTTTAGGTCCCTAGAGCATGTAGCTCAGAGGGATTGGGATTTCTTTAAGTGGGGCATGTCCAACAGCTCTGGGTTTGACATAGTTTTGTATGTTAGGCAGAGATCACCTCTGAGTAGGCGATATGCGACGGAGTAAAGCTGGAGTTTTTTGAGATGGTCTGCGAAGGGCATCTGTTTGAGGCCAGTAATCCTCTTTGTGAGGTATTTCTGTGGCCTTTCCAGTTGTTGTAGATGTCTTGTGAGGTACATACTAAAAGGGGTGTTGTACCCTATAATGGGTCTAATGAGTGACGAGTAGAGGGGAACAATGACCTCTTTTTTTCTGGATGAGAAACCTTTTAGGATGAGGTTTGCCATGTAGAAGGATTTCCTGATTACTGTGGTGATGTGATTATCAAAGGAGAGACTACTGTCCACCTGTGTCCCAAGGTCACTTATCACACTTTCAGTGTTAAGTAGGCTATCACCTATGTGATATTCATGGGTACAGAGTTTTTACCAAAGGGAATGACAATGCACTTTTTTGGCATTGAGCTTGAGGCCATGGCTTTGACACCAGGCATTTGTCTCAACGAGGCCCTTTCGTAGGATGTCCACATTGTTAGGAGTTTCAATTATGGCTCCTAGTTTGCAGTCATCTGTGAACTTCATTAGCCAAAGACCTTCTGCTTTAGCCTGTACTTCAAAAAAGTAGATACCAAACAGGAGAGGACCCAGGACTGAACCCTGTGGTACTCCACTTGTCACTGGTCTGAAGTCAGATTTGGAGTCTGCTACTTTCACAGTGTGGGTTCCGTCAGTGAGCCATTTGGCAACCCATCTTGTGACACTGGGATTTATACCTAGTTTAGTGAGTTTATCTATAATTCCAGAGTGAGGGATAGTGTCAAAAGCCTTGGCGAGATCTAGATAGGCTGTGTGAACTACCTTACCCTCATCTACAGCTTTGGTGACTGCTTCAAAGAAGTCAATCAGGTTTAGAAGACATGATCTGCCTTTTACAAACCCGAACTGGGTGGGGTCCAGAGTTTGGAGATTACCAATATCTTTGTTTATAAATTCCATGATGATACATTCCATGGCCTTGCAGACCAGGCTCATTAAGCTAATGGGGCGGTAGTTCACGGGGACCATGGTGGCTCCCCCTTTATGGATAACTGTCGCTGTGTGCCATTCAGTGGGCACAAAGCCTGAGGTAAGGCTATGATTGAACATAGTGCTTAGGTGGGGTGCCAGTTCATTCTGTAGTTCATGTAGAATTCAGCCTGGGATGTTGTCAGGTCCCATGGATACTGTGTTCTTGGCTTTTGAGAGTGTGTTTTTACCTGTGCAGTTGTGATTACAGGAACTTTGCATTCTTCTGGTATAGAGATGGGCTCTTTAGAGGGTGAAGGGGATAAAGTTAGTACTGAACCAATCTGCCAGGATGTTGGCAATATCAGTTGGTTCTGTATATTTAGTGCCATTGTGGTGTAACTCAGAGCACATCTGAGTGTTGCCATTGAGATTCTTGACATAGCTATAGAATGCTTTGTGGTTGTCTTTCAAATCAGTGGTGATTTAGTTTTCATAACTAGCTTTGGAGAATTTTATGAGGGATCTCAGGTTCTTACTGAGTCTGACCAAGAAGTTCTTCCAGTCATGGGGTTTTACTCTTTTTGGCAACAGTTTATTTCTTCTGTTGTAGAGTATGTTTATGGCAGGGGACCAGCAGATTGGCTTCCTTTTTTTGAAGGATGGCATCTTGATTCTGTTAGGGATAGCACGATCCATGCACTCGTGTAAGTGCTTATAAAGTGCATTTGTGTAGGATTCAGCAGTCATACCTCTATTGTCTGTCTGCATGGGTGTTGTGAAGTTTGCCACTTCTGTCTTAAGAAGTGTGAAGTTGGCTTTGCAGAAAATTTTTATGGTGGTTTCCCTAATGGGGAGTGGGGTTGGTATGTGGATGTCTAGGCTTATTAGCTTGTGGTTGGATCTGACCAATGAGGAATTGACGTCTCATGTGGAACACTGGTCACCCATGTTGGTAATGACCAGGTCTAGGATATTGCTGCCCCTGGTGGGGGTGTGGATAAGTTGATCCAAGGCATTGGAATTAATGAATTCCAGAAAACGTTGAGCAAAAGAGTTGGTACATGAGTAGTTTTCCCAGTTAATGGTAGGGTAGTTAAAATCACCCATTATTAGAATGTTGGGTTGTACACTAATATTTTCCAGTGTATCAAGAAATGAGGAGTGGGAATGCTGGGGTATGGTGGGGGATCTGTAGCAAGTTACAATTTGCATTGCAGTCTTGCCCAGAGTTTGTTGTACTTGGATAATCTTGGATGCATTATGCTGAGCAACTAGCCTGGAGGTGTGGATGTTCTTAATGAATATGGACACACCTCCACCTTTAGTATTTCAGTCCAGGTTAGGTGGCCAAAAGGTGTGGTATGAATTATAGCCTGGTAATGCAGGGGTGCTCTCTCGAGCCCTGAAATAGGTTTCTGTCACTGCACAGATGTTGATGTTCTCCATTTTAAATAATGTTATATAAATTCTGTTAGAGTTCCTGCTACTAAATTCACTCCTCCCATACCAAATATTCTCATACACTTCTTTCAGAATCTACCCTTTTCTGTATTATTTTTTCCCTTCTAGATCCCCATGATACATCTTCTGTATAGCAAATCAATTTGCAGTCCCCACCCATAAATAACATTCCATGTTGAAAGCTTATTATTATTATTTTTTGCAACAAACATCTTTATTAAATTTTCACACATAACATAGGGAATCTTACATTTATACAAATGAAAAACAAACATCAAACCACTTTAGGTGCAAACAGTATACATTACAGACATCATTGAAACAACTGTAGTTGCAAATATCATACATCACTTATAATCTATCCAGTTATTGTCAGTTAAACATTATATGGCTCATTCAAATCCTGTCTCTTAACTTCAGTCCTTCTCTGCATATATTGTTCTCACAATTCCCATTTTTTCCTATGCAGTTTGCTCCTTCCCTTTTCAAAGCAAACCAACTCCAGTTGTTTTATCTCTGTTACTATATTCCCTACTTCTAATAAAATTTGTCTAGACAAGTTTGTCTAGACTTTGATTTACATTCTCTAGTAATTGTTTATAGGTTCATAGGTTCATAGGTTCATACTAGACTATCTGCCCTAGGGCATTTATAAGCCTAGCCAGAGTGTGTATGGCTTTCTCCACCCATATTAAATTAATTTTGCTATGCCCTTTTTCAAGGTTAGTATACTGTGCCTCTGTCTAACAGTGACACAGAAGTGATACCCGGGGTAAACCTATGATCTCCCATCCACTCATCAAGATTCCTCTTGAAGAGAGTCAATGACGGACTCTGCCTAACCTGGACTGGGATTATATTCCAGAGTGAAGGGAGCCTCTGGGTTATGAATCTGTCCCTCCAGCATGTCCTATTTATTTCAGTGCTGAGGTTCAAGTCCCTCAAGCGCGTAGCTCAATGGGATTTGGATTTTCTGAGGTGCAGCATGTCCATTAATTCCGGGTTGGACATGGCTTTATACGTCAGGCACAGATTGCCTCTGAGCAGGCGGTATGCCACTGAGTAGAGCTGGAGTTTCTTTAACCGGGCAGCATACAGCATCTGTTTGAGCCCCTTGATCCTCTTGGTGAGGTACTTTTGGGGTCTTTCCAGTTGCTGCAGGTGTCTGGTAAGGTACATCCCAAAAGGGCATTGTACTCAATTATGGGCCTGATGAGGGATGAGTAAAGAGGCACGATGACCTCCCCTGATCTAGATGTGAATCCCTTCATGATTAGGTGGGCTATATAAAATGCTTTTCTAACCATTTTGGCCATGTGGTTGTCAAATGAGAGATTGCTATCAACTTGGGTCCCCAGGTCCCTAATTACTTCTTCTGTACTTAATGGATAACCACCTATGTGGTAATTTGTGGGCACTTTGTTTTTGCCAAAAGGGATGACTATACACTTTTTGGCATTTAGCTTGAGGCCATGGCTGTGGCACCAGTTGTCTGTTTCTATGAGGCCCTTTTGGAGGATGTTTGTGTCAGCTGGAGAGTCTATTATGGCGCCCAGTTTGCAGTCATCTGTGAACTTGGTCAGCCACAGTCCTTCCATGTTGGCCTGTACCTCCGAGAAATATATACCGAACAAGAGAGGTCCCAGGACTGAGCCTTGTGGGACGCCACTTGTAACTGGTTTGGAGTCTGACATGACTTCAGCTATTCTAACCATGTGGGTTCTGTCCTTGAGCCAGTTTGCAACCCATCTAGTGATGTAGGGGTTTATATTTAAGCTGGTGAGCTTATCTATAATGCCCAAGTGGGGTATTGTATCAAAGGCTTTTGCGAGGTCCAGGTAGGCTGTGTGGACCACCTTCCCCTTGTCAATGGCCTTGGTGACTGTTTCAAAGAAATCGACCAGGTTCAAGAGGCAGGATCTGCCCTTAACAAAGCCGAACTGGGTAGATCCAGTGTCTGCAGGTCCCCAATATCTTTATTTATAAGGTCCATGATGATCCTTTCCATAGCTTTGCAGACCAAGCTAGTGAGACTTATGGGGTGATAGTTTCCAGGATCCGTTGAGGCACCAGCTTTGTGGAGAGGGAACACTGTTGCTGTACACCACTCTTTGGGTACATATCCTGTAGTAAGGCTGAGATTGAACAGTAGTTTTAGGTTTGGGTTTAGCTCTTCTTGGAGTTCATGTAGGACACAGCCTGGGACACCGTCTGGTCCCATTGATGCTGTGTTTCTTGCTTTGGAGAGGGCAGCTCTTACCTGAGCATCTGAGATGTCAGGGGGGCAGCACTCTGCTGGGATAGATATTAGCCCTTTTGGTGGAGAGTTTGCACTGAACCTGTCAGCTAGGATGTTGGCAATGTCTGTGGGTTCGGTGTATTTTTTGTCATTTTGGACTAATTCTGAGCATATCTGGGAATTCCCACCCAGGTTCTTAACATAACTAAAGAAAGCCTTGTGATTATCCTTAGTGTCCTGTGCAATTTTTCTCTCGAAGCTGGCCTTAGACGATTTTATGAGTGCCCGTTGTTTTTTGCTAATACTGATCAGAGATGCCTTCCCTTTTTGGGATTTTGCTCTATCATGTAGTAGCTTCCTCCTTCTATTGTATAGTTTGTTTATGGCTGGGGTCCACCAGACAGGATGTCTGCCTTTGGAGGATTGGGACTTGGTTTTATTTGGGATTGCATGATCCATGCATTCCTGAAGGTGATCATAGAATGCGTTTATAAAGGATTTTGCGGACTGGGCCATATTATCCACAGGCCCGGGGGCTTTGAAGGATTCCACCTTGGTTTTGAGGAGTGTGAAATTTGCTTTAGAGAAGTTTTTCACTGTGGTTTTCTGGGCATGGGTTGGGGTCGGGATGTGAATATCCAGTGAGATTAGTTTGTGGTCTGATCTTACCAGTGAGGGATACACTTCTGGTCTGGAGCATAGAGTCCCCATGTTGGTGATGATCAGGTCCAGTAGGTTTTCCCCTCTTGTGGGAGTGGTAACAAGTTGTTCCATAGCATTTGAGTTTATAAATTCTAGGAACCTTTGGGCTAGGGTGTTGGAGCTTGAGTAATGCTCCCAGTCTATGGTTGGGTAGTTGAAGTCACCCAATATAATGGTGTTCGGAGAGACCTTCATATTTTCCAGTGTTCTCAGGAAGGCCGAGTGGGGTTCCTGGGTTTGGGAGGGTGGTCTGTAGCAGGCTATAAACTGGAAGGCAGTTTTACCCACTGTTAGTTGCACATGGAAAGTCTCTGATGCTTCGTGCTGTGCCACCAACCTGGAGGTGTGGGTATCTTTGACGAATATTGATACTCCCCCTCCTTTTGTGGTTCGGTCCAAGTTTTTGGGCCGAAAAGCATGGTATGAGGTATAACCTGGTAGTGTTGGGGTGCTCTTGAGAGCCTTGAACCAGGTTTCTGTTACTGCACAGATATCGTTGTTCTCCATGCTAAGGAGAGTTTTGAGTGCGTGCATCTTGAAGTTTAGACTTCTGGCATTGAGTAGCATTACTCTTAGTTTCTTATCCCTTGTGATACCTATGGAGGTGGGTTTGTCTTTTGAGCCTTGCCTAAAAAAGGCACTATGGGGGTAGCAAGAGTCTTTGCCAATATCCGAAAGCCCAGGGGTGACAGGTGCAAGCCGTCCCTAGCAAAGCATCGTGGCTTGTCGAGCATGTCATCCCAGGCTGACAGGCATTGGATCCCCTTTGAATGACACCAATACTTAAGCCAATTGTTGAAATTGATAATCTTGTCTTCATACTGTGGCATAATTCTTGGTGAGGGTAAGATGCTACTCAAGGTCAGGGTCATACCGGCCTGGGCTACATGCTCAGAGAGCTCCTCTATGTCTCTTTTCATGTAGTCCAGGGAGGTACGTCTCAGGTCATTCACACCAGCATGGACAATGACTGAGTCATATTTGTACTTGCCTTGGAGTGACCTGAGTGCTTGTGTTATGTGGTGGATCCTAGCGCCCGACAGGCAGCTCACCGTGACCTTCTCCTTGTTCAGCCTGGTGAGTGGGACGTCAGTGTGCCTGATGATAGAGTCACCTATTACAAGTGTATCAGGTGTGTTGTTTTTTTTGGTAGCCACCATAATTAGACTCAACAAGGCTTTACTATGTCTAGATAATTCTGATTCTATATCATAACTCAAAAAAAAATCATCTCCCAAGTCAATCCAATCTGCTCACCCAGCATCTCTGAGAGAGTGGTCTGCAGGGAATTCCTAATGTCTGCCAGCTCATTACATTCCCAAAAAATATGTTACCAGCCATCTCTTTCTTGCCTGTCACACCTCCAACACTTGCTACCACCTGAGAAAAAATTCTTTGGAGTCTACTTGGGGTATAAAGTACCTATGTAAACACTTCCAGGCAAAGTTCCTAAAACTTCTAGACTTTGTTGCATATTTGGGAGATATATTCTCCCATTGTCTCTTTGTGAATTGCTTATCCAGTCTCTCTTCCCAATGCTTTCTAAGTTCCTCTGATTGATTCTTATAATTATCATGAAGTATTTTATATGCTTTACTAATTATTCCTTTTTTAATGACAGCTTCTGTTCTAGATTTTATTAAAAACTCTACCAGTGCTGGTCTTTCATTCAGGAGCTCCCTATTTCTTTCTCTTTGCCTATATCAATATTATATATATATATATATATATATATATATATATATATATATATATATAGATATATATATATATCGATATAGATATATATACATATATCAATCCTTGATAGGGAAGGCAATCTCTAACCTGCAGTCCAAATAAATTCTTGGCCTCCTCCCATTCTATTATAGGTTCATAGGTTCATAGGTTGGTACTAGGCTATCAGCCCTAGGGCCTATACAAGCCTAGCCATAACAATTCCCTGGCTATTTCTTCCCACATTATTTACTTTCCTGGACCCCTGTCTAGCAGGGCGACTGACGTGATCCCTGGGGTGAATTTCCTTTCTCCCATCCAATCGTCAAGGTTTCTCTTGAAGAGGTCCAAAGAGGCACTCTGCTTGACATGTATAGGCAATCTATTCCAGAGACTGGGGAGTCTCTGGGTCAGGAACCTGTCCCTCCAGCATGTTTTGTTTATTGTGATGACAAGGTTTAGATCCCTGGAGCGTGTAGCTCTGAGGGATTGGGATTTATTTAAGTGTAGCATGTCCAACAGCTCTGGGTTTGACATGGCCTTGTATGTTAAGCAGAGATTGCCTCTGAGTAGACGATATGCGACAGAGTATAGCTGGAGTTTTTTAAGGTGGTCAGTGTAGGGCATCTGCTTTAGGCCTGTGATTCTTTTAGTGAGGCATTTCTGAGGCCTTTCCAGTTGTTGCAGATGTCTTGAGAGGTACATACCAAATGGGGCGTTGTATTCTATAATGGGTCTAATGAGGGATGAGTACAGTGGGACAATGACCTCCTTTTTTCTGGATGAAAAGCCCTTCGTGATGAGGTGTGCCACATAGAAGGATTTCCTGACTGTTGTGGCGATGTGGTTATCGAAGGTGAGACCACTGTCCACCTGTGTCCCTAAGTCCCTTATCACACTTTCTGTGTTTAATGTACTGCCACCTATATGGTAATTCATGGATACATGTTTTTTCCCAAAGGGGATAACAATACATTTCTTGGCATTGAGCTTGAGCCCATGGCTCTGGCACCAAGCATCTGTTTCTGTAAGGCCCTTTTGTAGAGTATCCACATAATTTGGGGATTCAATAATGGCTCCCAGTTTGCAGTCATCTGCAAACTTTGTTAGCCAGAGTCCCTTAGTGTTGACCTGTACTTCAGAGAAGTAGATGCCAAACAAGAGCGGCCCCAGGACTGAACCCTGAGGTACTCCACTTGTCACTTGTCTGGAGCTGGATTTGGAGTCGGCTACTTTTACAGTGTGGGTTCTATCAGTAAGCCATTTAGCAACCCATTGGGTGACATAGGGATTAATGCCCAACTTAGTAAGTTTATCTATGATTTCAGAGAGGGGGGTGGTGTCAAAGGCCTTGGCAAGGTCTAGATAGGCTGTGTGGACCACCTTACCCTTGTTCATGGCTCTGGAGACTGATTCAAAGAAGTCAATCAGGTTCAGGAGACAAGATCGGCCCTTCACAAACCCAAACTGGGTGGGGTCCAGTGTTTGAAGGTTGCCAATGTCTTTGTTTATAAGTTCCATGATAATACACTCCATGGCCTTGCAGATAAGGCTTGTCAGACTGATGGGACGGTAGTTTACGGGATCCAAGGTGGATCCCCCCTTGTGGATTGGGATAACTGTAGCTCTGTGCCACTCAGTGGGCACGAAACCTGAGGTGAGGCTATGATTAAACATGACACTTAGGTGAGGTTACTTTTCCCTTTCTAGTTATTTGCCCCCAATACCTTGTTTCCTTTGCCAGTTTTATCCGATAAATTCCAGCCCACTCTTGCCTATTATCTGTATTCCTGACCACAGTCATCCCTATCGGCAAAATCTTTTTTCTCCTTCCTCATGCTGGTTTGGTTCTTAGAATACTCCCTGCCATTTTATGAATATAATACTATGTATGATTTTTGTTGTTCTCCTTAAGAGTCTGCGTCCAAAATCCCAATCTCTCCTTATTTCTTGAGCTTCATCCCTGTATCAACATCATTCCTTACCACTTTGAGTTATAGTTTTCTGCTTGTGCTATGTACAAGAGCCTTAACTATGTTGCTCTAAAATTCCCCCTCAAATTGGGTAATCCTAGTCTGCCTTGTTCTATTGGAAGAATCAGTTTATCCCACTTGACCCTTGCTGTCTTCCCTTGCCAGATAAAATCCTTCAACTCTTTTTTAATTGCTATCCACTGTTTCTCCTCTGGTTGATAAAATATGCCTCACCTCTGTATAAGACTAAAGGGACTACAAACTTTTTAATAAAAAGTTATTACTTATCCCCAAATTCTGCTCAGCTCCATAATAGTAATTTTAGGTGAGATATACATATATGTCAATGTGATCCTTCTGCCTGTCCATTATCCCCTTAGTACCATAAGTTTACTATGCTAACCATTTTAAATGTTGGGACCCGCTAGAGTGAGTCCCAAAGTGAGGAGACTGAACAGCCAAAAGATCGGACTTGCATGTACTATACAAGTCCAAAATGTCATTTCTTGGAATATTCCCTTTTCTCTGAGGTATGGTGATCTCAATGTTGATATATATATATATATATATATATATATATATATATATATATATATATATATATATATATATATATATATCTAAGATTAGGGGGTGTGGGGGGGTGGGAGCTTGTCTCTCCATGCAAAAAGAAGTTTTAAGGAGAAGAGTGATCTTCAAGATTTGCTCTTCTCCTATGTTTTTGGCCTTTGACATTTCAATAGCGAGCCATCTACCATTGTCTTTTTTTTCCTCTTCTATCACTCTTGATGCTACTCTCACAATCAGGATTACCCTGATATTCCACTGCAAGTCCACTTGATTCTTTTTCTTTCTCAAATCTACAAGCTCCTTTCTATCTAGATGTTTCTGCTGTAACATTGCTATTTGCACCCTACGCTCAATACAGTTCAATACTCTTTGTATGCATCTGTAAATCCATCTGCACTCCATGTTAATATTAACAAAGCAGCCATTCAAATAAAGAAGCTATTATTCCTACATATTATACATAATAGTCTTTTTGAATATGTTTCTAGCTTGCAATTTACATGCATACACTGATAATTGACAGGCTGATCCATATGTAGTTGATTCTTGCCAATTAGATGTC